>NW_009221176.1:0-48194 GCF_000690835.1 Fulmarus glacialis | reverse complement strand
CCCTCCCCCTCCCCCCCCCAAAATGTACCAGAGTAACTTTGGGTACAGCTGCCCAGACAATGAAGAATTCCATCCCTTTCCCCTGTCTGAGCTATTCAGGTGCCAGTCTGTATCTTGTCTGAAAGCCCTTGTAAAGCCTGCATGCACTGCTTCATATTCGTTCAATTTCTATGGGGATCAATGTTCTCTCCCTGTCTGGGCTTGCCCCTAATTATAGGCAATAGTAACAAAATGAGGATGGAAGTTGGATCCGGTAAGTTGTGCAATTTACTCTGAGCATAAAGACTGCTCTGTCTGAAGGAGCTTTAAATACGGTGTGGGAAGGGGGCGTTGCTGAATTGCAAACCTTTTTAGCAAAGTTTTCAAGCTTGTGCTGGGCTTCCCCTTGAAGTCTTCGAGATATGGGGTATAAATGGGTGATTTAAGCTTCACCCTGTAAGTGTGAGCAGATCCTTAGAAGGATCCTTGGAGTGGGATTCTGAAAATAAATTGAATGCCTTAACTTCTATTAACTTTCAATGGGATTTGTTCTCTTTTTGTGGCCTAGAGTGTAGTTACATTTTATATTGACTTAGCAGTGAAGCTGGTTAGTGAAATTTTCACTCCCATCTGCTTCCTCCCACTTTGGTGTTGCTGTTTGCCCTTCCCTCCCCACCTGTTTTAATGCACCTGTTTGTGAGCTGCATTGTAAATCATATTATTAAAACAGTTTGAATTGGGAGTATCCCTATTTATTTTTTTCATTTTCTTTTCACAGCTGGGGTCATTTCAATGACATGGATAAAATGAGGTCCCCATGCGATTATGTTAAGTGTATGTTCAGAAGTGGTGAACTATAGCATGAAGGAAGAGCCAAGGACTGGACAAGGGGAGTCAGGAAATCCCTAAGCTAATTTGGTGATTAAGTCAATGTTCCATATAACTATTCAGATACTTTTAAAATTCTCACCCTTGAGGTGTGTTAATTTAGATACCTTTAAAAAAGTATCTCATCAAAAGAGTTTGAGGTTAGTATACTGAGCATATATGAAACTTTAAATTATGCAAGATCTTTCACGTGAACATTTTTCAAACAGTGAATTTTTCACAAGCAAGAAGATGATAATGTTTCAGAAATCACTTCAGCATCGGGGGGATCTTATTGCAGCCTTTCAGTACTTAAAGGGGGCTTATAACAAAGATGGGAACAAACTTTTTAGCGATAGTACAAGGGGGTATGGTTTTAAACTAAAAAGGGGTAGATTCAGACTAGATCTAAGGAAGAAATTTTTTACCATGAGGCTGGTGAAACACTGGAACAGGTTGCCCAGAGAGGTGGTAGATGCCCCATCCCTGGAAACATTCAAGGTCAGGTTGGTCGGGGCTCTAAGCAACCTGATCTAGTTGAAGATGTCCCTGCCCGCGGCAGGGGGTTGGACTAGATGACCTTTAAAGGTCCCTTCCAACCCAAACTATGCTATGAATCTATGAATCTGTTGAAATGCAGCCAACTCTGTGGTGGAATACAGAGTGCATGGTAACGCTACAACCCTTCCTGCCAGGAAATGAAGAGTAGTGTATTCATTTGTAACCTGAGGGGGGGACTTCACTATACAGCCTATAGTTTGTGAATGGAATTTGGGCAGATTACCGCTATTTCTTATCTTGCTCTGAAGACAGCATCTCCTGTTAGCACAGTATCTATGAGCAAATTTGTGTAGTTACAGTCTACAGTCAATGATTATTCCCCATTATAAAGAGCTTTGATTTTGTTTATTGTGTCAGAATTTTGAGGCTTCCTGATACTGCTTCACAAGGCATGTATTAACAACCCCAAAAGAAGAAAGGGCCAGATGTATAGCCTGATGCTTTTGTTATAAAAGAATCTCTAATGTTTTGCTTTTTCTGTTGTATAATACAAAATATTTAGGTAAGATACTTTTCAAAGAATCAGTAACATGATCTATTCCAAAATAGTTACAGCTTTGCTTTATTGTTTACATTTTTTCAGCAAATTATGTTAGTGGTGTTTAATAATTATCTGTACCTTAGTTTACCTTCTGACAGGAGTAATAGGTTAACCACAAAAAAAGTTAAAATAAGAATCAAAAAGACAAACCAAACACCTAGCTCAGCCTGACCCATAACAGGTGAAAAGTTATTATTCCATGCTTCTTCAGAACATCAATGGAGACAAAACCTTTATCTTTTATTCATTAGTTAGGAATAATGCAAGTTGGGATAGCTTAGGTTTCTCCATATAGTTGCATTTGTAAGAGTAATTCACTAATCATGCCATTCACTTTTGAGGTTCTCTTTCAATAAGAACCACTAGCCGTGAAATGTCATGCAGAGATTTGAAAATGGGACATTCAGCTCACTAAAGAATGAGCTGCAAGGACAGAACTTTTTTTATTACATTCTGGCAGTAAATGTAGGAATCAAAGCCACAAAATAAGTGATAGAATAATGCCCGGTACCATCTAACAATGCTAGTAGGTATGGATGACTATTGCTCGGTGTAACCACATTACATTTGGTATATATGTTTTAGTTATTGTTTATTATATTCCATTCAACCGCAGAAGTTAGCAGTTTGTAAACTCCAGTAGTTTATTTGCGTACTTGTATGTGGAAAGTTGATTTGTAGTTATAGGTATGATTTCCCCCCTCTTCCCACAATATGGTTAGGTTTTGTTGCAACAGAGAAAATAATTGTTTCCATGTTTATATTTTACAATCACATCCAAGTAGTATTCCTATTGTAAGTTATCATTTATATTGGAAGTGAAACTTGCTGGTCTTTGGATCTACTTCTCAATTTACTACAATGACATAATTTTATTTTTATAGAGATGAAGGTTTAAACTGAAAGAGTTTTATTTTCTGTATTGTATTTATCTTCCTGCTCAATGTTTTAGGATTAGCTAATTATATATTCAGTTTAACTTTGATAAAAGGAAGTCAAGTAAAAGTTTGAGAGAAGTACAGGTTCAATTTAACTTTTTGATCTGTGTATTTAAATGCTTAAGCTCTTAAAACTTATGTTGCAGTTCTGGCTTCTTAAATAAGATGACTGCTAGAAGGAAACTTGTTCATGGTATTGGCTTTCTGTATAGAGACTTTTTTGTTATAAGTGATTGTTTCCTAGAGAAGAAGATCAGTTAGTGTGCATGGCTCTTTAAAAATTAGAGATTAAAAAATTATTGTAAATGCTTTTTCAAGTATTTTTAAATTCAAGAGATTTTTTTTCATAATTTGATCAAAGTCACATAACCTGTGGCTCTGTTTTTGTTACACATGCTGATGGTCTGTGGATAACATTACATTTTTTCAGCATGAAACTGAACACTTCAAATCCCTAAAGCAGGCTCAAATTTATGGTTAATAAAAGAATTTATTGTACTGGATGTCATCTGTTATATCACTCTGGGAACAGAAACTGGCAGTGAGCGGACAGGAAATATTTCCATTTCACATCACTTCAATCTTATGGTCTAGGGTGAAAGTGTCTGATTTCAGAAAAATCACTGTTAATATCAATGTAATACAATTATTTTATTTAAGAAGAGTATAATCTTTTTCAAATGTTTCTTTTTGCTTTATAGCATTTAGTGTAAAGATACTACTTATGTTATTAACGTCTCATACTTTCTGTATTTCAGTATTGATCCCTTAACCTTTTCAAGGTAGAAGGAATAGTAGTAATGTATTTTCCGGTAAATACCTATACATGCCAAGTGAACAGCGAAGTGGCCAAACTGCTTCAAAGTCTCAGACCTTTGTATTTGTAATTGGTTGGTTTTTTAAGTGTGAACTCCTAAGTGATGATTAGGTTCTTCCAGCTTAATGGATTTCTTCAAGTTGTCTCCTTTTCAAATGTATTATAAAGTGTGAGATCCATGGATTGTAACTTTATTAATGGGGACTTCAAGCAGTCAGATTGAAGTCTCTGTATATTTTTCATGTGTTAAGTAGTATTTGAACAGCTCTACATGTTAAGTATTGAAAGCATTTCAAATTAACTATACATTTTAAATGGGTATGTTTGTCTAGGGGACATTATAACCAGGGGGGACAAAGTTTTACATTTTTATCTTTAGCATGTATTAACATCCTGAAATACTCCATTTTTCATTTTCATACTGTTATGCATTAATATGTGGTTATAAAAGTTTGGAATCAATTGTGTATTTCCTTCTTTAAAAGATATGTGGCAGAGGCAGAAGTGTTCATTCTTGTTACAGATGCTGTATGAGACTGATTAAAATTCATTTATTGAAAGACGGGTGTCAGTTTAACTTTTTCGGTGCAAACCTTATTTGGCGTTATTTTGAGGAAATAATGTGAGAAGAGCATATGAGAAGAAAACAGTATCCTGTAGTGGCCATGTGAACACAAAATCTTATTGATAATTTTCATTTGAGTCCTTTCTCTTTCAACTAATTAATTATATTTTGTTTTATGCTTTGATTAAGTTAGAGGTGGAAGGAAAAAGGAATTCATGGTAGTGTTCAAAAGGAAATAATAAAAGTCTAGTATGATTGCTTTCCTTCTGGGACTATGTATGCCTTGATGTGACACGGGTATATTTGTAAGTAGAGAAATTGGTTCTGAAGCTTTTTATTCATTATTTTACAGAACACGGGTAAGCAGTGAGTTTGGTGTGTCTCATGCCTTGGAGGATCTGGGCTGGAGTAATGGAGATCATCAGATTAGACAGAGCTTAAATAGGGTTCAGATAATACTTGCTGTATTTGCTTGATCGGTTTCTGCCCAGTGATAGTAAAATTATTACACAAAGCTAACTATTTACTTAAAAGTCAAGAGAAAAGTTAATATACCCTGTGACTAAAATCAGAGCAGATGATTATTTTACCTGACTTGACACACTGTTTCTGCTAGATTGTAATTCAGTGTCTTGAACATCACCTTGTGGAAAGCTCAGTGTATTGCCACTGTAAATGGGACCTTTGTTCATCCTTAAATGTTTTATATATTAACTTTGAAAGGTTTTTTTCCTAAGCCTCAGTAGATTATAATTTAGGTTTCAAATCGTTCTTGTCAAATTTATATCACCACTTATTACCAGTTACCCTGATTATACTATTATAATAACTTAACCTCACACCTTATTACTAATCAAAACAACTCAAGCAAATAATCCACAAATTATAATGTGGAAAACTCTGCGTCTCTTTTCTTTTATAGTTAAGCCCTAGCTTCTGTATATCAACTCTGCATCAAGTAAGTTATTTAGGTGTATGGGATTTTTTTCTGTTTTGTGTTCCTGCAAAGCTGAAAAACAAGCCTTAATAGGGTCAAGATTTATTACTTAACTTGTGCAGTTTGGAAAAGTTTTATTATCTGAGGTGTAGACTAAAAAAATAATTAATTAAAACTGTATGTAAAAACAAAGCACTCTCCTTTTAAAGAGAGGAGAAGTTTAAACTATGGATTTGTTGTAAAACTTATTAGTTACTATGAATATTACCAAAAGACATGAACTGAAATCTGCATCTCATTATGCTGAGTGTGTAGTGTGTGTATGTATACAGTATAAATGGAAGTCCCTGCTCTGAGTACTTTGCTGTCTGAAATTATTTCACAGACAACTGGAAGAAAGGCAATTCTGTTATCCCATTTTACAGATGAGAGGCTAAGGCACAAAAGGTATTAAATGACTTCCTTAAAGTTGTCAATATAGGGCATGGATAAAGCAGGAAATGAACCTGTGTTTCCCGAGTCTCTGAGTAGGGAGAAATCACGAGATGATTCTTCCGTTCAAAATACAGTGCAGAAGGTGTTTGTGTATTTTCTGTTTGTTTTTTAATGGTCAGTGCTTCATGTCTAAGGCCTTTCACAGAGAATTAGGTGAGAAGGAAAGTGAGATTGACAATCTTTTTTCAGTCTTAAGGCTTTAGGATTGTCGCCTTACATGTATGAGCAACACCACAGGAACATGCTGGTCTATGACTGGACATTATAAAATATGCCATGGTGACAGTCAGTTACAGTCTCTTGCATACTGGCAGCTAGCCTAGCTTGACCTTTTAGATGTTGCTGCAATAGAAATACTACGTAGGAAAATATGTCTTCGTTGAATTTTTTTTTGACTTGAACAGCTTATGTGTTTGGTATAGTATTCTAAAATTATTATTTATTTCTGGCAATTTTAGTGAGGTAGGTGAAATTACAGTTTAGGATACCCTTTCACTTGAAGGACTTAGTGTGGTATGAGTCTGGATCTTATTGGTGCTGCTTGTGTGGAAACCAGAGGAATTTCTTCAGAGCAGCACAGCAGTGGTATTTTTCCTGAGGCGAAATGCACTTTGTACCTTTCCTGCATCTTGTCAGAGTAGGCCATGAGAGAGTAGACCCATATGCCAAGCCTGCATTTGTACATCAGGCGTGTGATTTTAGGGTTCCTGTTATTTTTCCCAAGGTGTGATTTCCTATTATTATTTATTAGTGAGTATGGAGATTTATCATTTAAAAGAAAGCTGCTTTGACTGAAAAATTAAATGTCATCAAGATGTAGATTTTCTTCGCCATAGTTTTTTTAATTGGATAATCCAATTTTGACCAATAATACAAGAACAAAAAGTGCTCCAAGGTTCTAGGGACTGGGTAAGAGCAATCCCTCATGAAAAAGGTTTAAGAATGAAAATATTGCAAGAGCTTAAATAGTAGTTAAGCAAATGGCACCAATGAAGTAATTTAAAGCCCAAGCAGGTTGTGATACAGGTTGTGTCAGTATTTTAGCAGATACCGCATTTCATGTCAAGTAGCGTATTAATTAGTACGAAAATGGCAGTTATGAACTAGCCATGTACTGTACAGATAGAACGTGTAACTTTTGCTTTGGCTTCCTTTCAAAAGCACTTAACATGAAATACGTAGGAAAAATGTATCTCTCAAACTGATTTACTTGTTCAAGTGTATTATAAAGTGCGATATCCATAGGGTGTGACTTTTATTAGTGGAAACTGAATGCGGTCAGACTGGAGTTTCAATACTATTTCAAACATTAAATCTCTATTTAAAAAAATGTATTTAGGCTCCCTTTTTTAGTAGTAAAAAACCTCACGGGACTTGATAGCGCACAATGCCTAAAGAGTTTGCCAGTACAGATATATTTAAAACACACATTTCCCTTATTTTTTTTTCCAACAGTAAGATTTAGCAATACTTAATGCTTTTCAAATCCGAGTACTGAAGAGAGGTGAGCACACAGAAATATTTGAATGTCTTCTGTCTTCTCTTCATCCTTTTTTCATTGTGAAAAGCCTTGACAATCTTGATGGCAGAAGCTATTCTATGTAAAGAGATGCTTGAATAGCACAATTAGGGACAAAATACATGGATTAGCAGAGTGTGAAAATCAAAAGTCTAGGAGAAGAAAGTCAGCCTTGATGATCAGGTGAATTCTGAGGTAAGCTTTATTCAAGACTGGTGGTTCTCAGAAACATTCTCAAGAATGTCTCCTCAGAAAGCTGTATTTTGGATGTTTTTATTGTGTTGTGTTCACATTCCTGGCGTTGATTATCATTTGGTGGATCTTTTCCTACTTAAATGGCTGTAAGTGGGGAAGCTCCAGCTTGCTTGCAGAGAGGGGCCAGTATAGCTGGAATATTTGGCTGCTATTTCTTCCAAGTATCCTTCAGGTGGACCAGAAGTGTTTGTGCAGCTTTGTGTATATTTCTGACACATTCCAAATCAAGTTTTTTTGGCTGCAAATATGATGGCTGTACTCCATAGAGGGTAACCAGGAGTGTATAAATTCCCTGGCAGCTGAAGCTTTAAATCTGCAGCCACCAAATGTATCTGCCTGTGTGTCTCAAGTTCAACCCTGTGGATCATCAGTACATAGTAAGCACTGGACCTTCTAATCCTCACTGCTGATTGTATTACTGCTTAAGCTGTGGGAATAATTTTCATCTTCTCTGTGGACCAGGACTAGACAGAGGCTCTAAGAAGAAATTTTTTTGCTAAAAGCGCATAGTTCAGCAGTAAGAATCTCTGCGTGCTTGTCTCGGGGAGGTGAGAGTAACAATGTGTAGCAGTGAAGGAACCAAAGCCCATACCTTTAACACAGTTAGAAGGAAGGGCAGCATAACTGAGACTTGTTTCGAACTCTGCAGGAAGCCAGCTTATGCAGCTTGTCCATTAACTTTGTGAAAGGAAGAAAGGGAGGAATACTTGATTGTTTCCTAGGGGCAGATTTATAGGGAAAGGTAATTTATTTTATTAGCATAGTTGATGTAAAAGAACTTTTATTTCTAACCAAAAAGTATTTTTAGTCATTGTGTTTGACATAGTGGTCCCTCCATTTTTGCTGGTTTGGTTTGTTTTTCCCATCCAGATTAAAAAATACTGTCATTATGCCAGGCTGTTCTGAAACTACAGCAGTCTGCCCCTCACTGTTGATGAGGGGATTGTATAACATGGCTGTATGTGGAATAAATGTGGTGCTTCTTGGTATGTTATTCTTCTTATGTCCCTCATGATACTGAGCTTAATGCCAAAGGTACCTTTGCATTGCTACTGAGTAGATTCCCTATCACATTTAAAGTCTTAGCTTTTCATTGCCTGAGCCTTTTTAAGTTAAGTAGCTCGCAAGGATGGTAACTTTGGGAAGAGATGCTTGGATCATTTTAAAGAAAGTTTGGGGGGTTTTTTTTGTTTGTTTGGTTTGGTTTGTTTTTTTTTTTTAACTTCATCTCCTGCAAAAACAAGTTTCATGTGAGGTATCAAAAATACTGTTGGGGGAATGGTGAAAGATTCTTTGAAGCTGGAACATGGGGTTTTGGCAAGCAAAGAATTGATTGTTCCTGGAATTGAACCATACTGCTTACGAATTCTCAGTTTTAAAATCTTATGGATGGGCACAGTTGTGTGTTTCTAAATCCCTAAGAATAGTTTTTTATGTCCAAAATAATTGCATTACTTCAAAGGGAGGGATTAAGATGGAACAATCCCAAATCCTATCTACTTTAAAAGTTTTATGAGTTCTGTGGCACTCTAATCAGTAAAGTGGAGTTATTGCTAAATTACCTTGCCTCCATATCCTCCAGAACCAAAACTTTGGTCTATTTATATGTTGGTCCTACAAAATCAATGTGCATTAGTTTTCTTTACAGTCATGATCTCCTGTGAATATGTAATACTTTCCTTAGTTATGCCTGTATGTTCCATTTGTGTAAGTAAGAATTAAAATTAAGGTTCTAAGAATATGCATTTCATATTTTCCAACTGCAAAGCTCTTAAAGAATTTCAGTGATTTTTCTCTCAAATAATACAGGAGAAGGATTAGGACTGGGGGAAGACATCGTGTGAATACTCTCAAAAAATAAATGTGCTATGTCAAATTTTTCACATTCCAGCCTTTATGTGATGTTCTGCTTTAAAGATTTCCTTGCAAGCAGCTGTTCTTACCATTTTCAAAAGTTACAAGTCAGATAAACTCACCCTGTACTGCAAATGGAGTATCTCCAGTCTGCTTGCCCTAAGTTTGTTTGCAATGAAAATCTCCAACAATGCAGTAAATTACGGATTAGAATTTTTTAGGTAGAACAGTTATGAATAAAGCAGTTAATCCACATTTCATGAGAGTTTCCCTCAGAATTGTTAGGGTTTTTTTCTGTGCACTTTGGCATTAGATTGAGAAACAAAGAGCAAAAAACCCCACCCTGAAATAGTCATAATTGTGAATTGTGTTCTGGCTGAAGCTTAAAACTGAACCTATGAAGTCAATCCTAGTTGCTTTTACAGATTTTCTGTTTCTTTGGATGAAACCTCGGATCAAACAAAGAGCTCGTGCTAGGAGTTTCCAATTTGAAAGGTAGGAATCTGGCAGCAGAATGTTATTAGTGAACCATTTATGATTTTGGAAATAAGTTCCTTTAGTTGTTCTCCAGGTGCCATTGCATATGTTCAGCTTTAAAGGAAAAAACTTTCTTTTTGGATCTGGCTGGCTTGGAAGTACTTACTGATTTAGGAGAAGCAGCAAACCTTTACATGCATAAAATCTTGAAAGATACAATTTGTAGCTCTAAAGTATTGTTCTTCTTTGCTTTCTTTTTTCCCTGATGTTCTCTCCTCTGAAAGCTACATTATTTCTTAATGTGGTAAGCAAAATGAATGAATGAACATATCGATATGTATTATATACATATTAATATAAATAATATCTATCCATTGTTCTTTCATGCTTCAGTCACCTCTTGAAAACTTTTCTTGATTGTCTTCTAACTCTCTTTGAACATCTTTGGGAGAGAAAGACTGTGCCTCTCAGCTTATGGCTCTGCATGTTTGCACATTAAAATGGACAGTCAATTAAATGAATGAAAATATATTGTTTCCTAGATGTGTTAGTTTGGAAGTACTTGGGCATAAGCTAAAATTCAGTGCTTATGCAATTGTTCCTCTAAGTGTGAGGGACCTTGTAGGCTTATTGAGGTTGTGAATTTTTCATAAGAAGAAATATATTCTTTAATTAGAGTAGAATAATTAGCTAGCTTGTTCATTTTATAGTATGCTGTGTTGTATATTAAGCAGTAAGCATGCATAACAGGCTTCATTAATTTCTCCTCCTCCATTATTTCAGATGTGAGTTATTATATTTATTTGTTGTTTATATTATATATATTTGTTGTTCTCAAACTAATTTGCCATGGGTGCCTCTAAAACCAACTTTCCCATTTGCACCCGCCTTTGTTCCCAGTCACGGTCACCATTCGTGCACCTGTCTTGGCATTGCTTTTTCTCCCCCTCCCCTTCCCAAACACCTTGTCTTTTCTCCCAACTCTCCTGCCAGGGGTCATGTCCCACAGTTAAGAGAACGGATTTAACTACAGACTTTTGGCTTTTGTCCAAATATCCTTAGACTAGCACTTTCAGTAATGTTTGTGGGAGATGCGCATTGTTTGAAAATATTTATTGATTTTGGGGGGCTTTTTCTTTTTTTAGAAGGCTTTCAATTTACCAAACATTATTCACACGAGAAAGTTGGAAAAAATTGTGACAGGACAAACTATAGGCAGACTTCTTAGGCAGACTTGCAAATTGCATGAGAGAAATAAGAGCTGGTACCCTTTTTCTGCCATGCTTTGCTGCATTGAATTCCTGGGTTTGACTCAGAGATTTAAGATTTTCACGGTAGGCGGCAAACAGTATAGATTAAACTTGCTTCTATTGTTGTTAAATTGTGGCTTTAAGAACTGTCTGTTGCTTAAAGTAAACCAGTTGACATACATTCAGTGAACAGCTGCGTGGAGCCATGTTGCGAGCTGAAGAGTCATGCTGTAAATACTTTTTGTAGTATTTCTTCCTTACAATGATTTCTTATCTCTCTGTCAGACTGACTAATGTGTAAGGTAACCTTCCACATTGCCTTTTTAAAATAGAAACTAAAATAGCCAGGAATGAGGCATAATGAAAAAGCATTTCTACTGTATTTTTATTTTATTTTATTTTAGATAGGATACACTGCAATTCTTGATCTTCAATCAGCATGTTTTACCCCCAAAATCCTAAAAGACCCCCATGAAGCTAGCTGGCATACGAGTATACATGCGTACGTTTAGGGACCACCTCATTCTCTGACAAGATTTCAGTCCGCAGCTGTTCAATTCAATATCCTTTCATGATAGGAGGAACTTGAGAAAACCGTAGCCAGTTGAAATGGCAGAAGAATTTGTTCAGACAAAATGTAATTACCTATGTGGGAAGTCAACCATAAAACCATGGATAATGTCATCATTTTGTGAAAAATGAGATACTTAATGATCACAGAAGGTCAGGACAATTCTTATACAAGTGGAGTATGAGTTCCTTATGTTTGGTTTAGGAAAATAAGTATTACTTGTTACTCTTAAAAGCAAGTTTCATTTCCCAGATTCTTTAGTAACTTTTTTTTTTTTGTTATACCTGGATTATAACTCATGGTGTCTGGGCCATCTATACAGTTCTGGTTTTGAATTTTTTACTTCTTAGAGGGTTTGACTGTCGGTTAAGTTAGTTAGCACATTTTTTAAAAAAAGGCTAGTATGGATGCTTCATAATGATTTTCCAAGTCACAGGGCTTAAATTGGGGTAAAAAGCTGTATTCTGGGAGATGGAGAAGGAATATGCTGAACGTGAACATGCCTGACAGTTTTAAACAAAGGGAGGTGTATTGTGCCTGCCTCAGGTCACCAGGCATCTACTCCCTGGAAGGCTGAGCTGTGCTGAGAAAGTCGAAGCATTAAGTATGTTCACATGAAACAAGGGTTCTTCCAGTTCAGAGGAAGGGCCTAATTGATCTACCAGACAACCTAATACTCTGACTGAAAGGGACAATTGTGTAAAAGTAGTGTGCTAACACCTGGAGATTGACCATTTAATTTTCACAAGTAACATGGAAGAAAAATTGGGATCCTTGAACGTGACAGGCTGTTCTTGACAAGGATGTGTTAAGGAAGAACCAGCTTGTATAACAAGAGGATAATCGGGTTGGATGGATCATGAAGTTTCTTCATGCTCAAAAATGGTTTTCTCCCCCCCCCAATACATAGTTCATAATGAAGTAAAAACAATGCTTTACCTTTTGTATCTCAGGCCAAATTCAAGATGCAATGCTATGAAGACACATTTAGCTCCTCTGTGGCTGAACTTGCGTGCAGTAGCTCTAAAGATGAAGCAGTGAAACAGTAAAAAACTAACAACAAAGAACCAACCAAAATCTGGTAATTTCTTGTAAATCATTATGTTGCTTACATAAGAAGAAACACAAAAGATGCCAACTTATTAAAAGAAGTTAAAAAAAAATGTTTTGAAGAATCTAGGTCCCTGTTTCAAATATAGGCACCGAGAAGCCTATTTCTCCTTGAATTCATTTTTATTAAAACTTACTTCTCCAGTGTTTCTGAGATGTTTTTTTAAAATGTTATTCCCATAATTTGTACATGCAATGCAGGAACATATATATCTATATATCTATATATCTAGGCAAATCTGAAAAAGATTTGTGGATGGAATTGTCAGTTACGTCAAGGATATAGTAATAACAGTACAAACCCATCCACCCAGGGTTTAGAATTCATTCTGCCGTCAATGGAGTACACGCAAGTTATATAGCAAACATTAGCATGGATTATGTATTTTGTATATTCTGTTGGAAGCGATCCAAAATGCAGGTGTATAAATAGTACAGATAATTCATCTTTTTACTGATGACTGTAGAAATAGGAAATATTTTAACTTGGTTGAAAGCATCAAGAAAGCTTTAAAATTAAAAGAGCAGATGTCAAATATAAAGCTTTTAGTTTACTGAGCAATGCGTATGATAAACATTGATTATTCATCTTGATGTTAAGAGTTCAAAAACAATTGTCCCTTCAGTTTGCCTCATGGGAGCATGAAATTAGGACCATGTGTGCGTTGATTAACAACATATGAAAGATGAATCACGATTACTGTTTTGGTCTGGTGCACAAGGCTATGCTTGAGGGGTAGTGATTTCCTACCTCCTTTACCAGATCTCTGTAATCAGTGCTAGCATCTATCTCTGTTTCCTAGTATTGATGTTAAAGTGCTGCCTGACAGTGCCTCTTCACATGCGTAAATTGCCTTTATCGAATGAAAGAGTATTTGCTCAACAAAAGTTGAATGTTGGAGTATATTTCAATATTATTTGTAAAAATGGTTATTAGTAGGACAATTGTGAAATCACCAATGCCATCTCTAGCAATTGTCAAATATAAAAAATAGATGTTACTTTCAAATATGAAACACTCTATGTTCTAGATTAAAAAGAAGAGGGAAAAAGTTCAACAATAAAAATCAAACAGATTTTTTATTTCTTTCCATTATATTTAATTTATGCCTCTGATGGCAGACATTAGTTAAATTTAACTTTTCTTGGAGGCACAATTAGTTCCTGTGGTTAAAAATTTCATTTAAGCTTTATTTCTGGAAATGTAATCCTAACTTTGTTCCTCTCTGGCCTAGTAATGGGTAGAAAGAGTTGTTGTAAGTGCATTTCATTAATAAGTTATGATTAATGAAGGGTAGGTATTAGAAAAATATAAAAAAAAAAAAACAAACAACAGGTTAACTACATATAATAGTCTTTGCCTTGTATTAATACTTGTGCTCTTTCATGTTGAAAGATGGATATTTAAATAAAATGAAATGCCTGTACATGCCTTGAACATCCAGATGAGTTATTCATTCTTCAGGACTTGATGTGTATTAGTGTTATTCAGAACTGTGCTGATTTAAGATATCTTAGGATCTTAACCTGAACTATTCAAGCTGTTCATGTGGATTGAGGAACAGATCCAGCATTGATCTCTGTGATTTGAGGTATGTGATATGTGATGGAAATTCTTTCTGGTTTGCTTGCCCAATATAGATGCAGGATTTGGACCTTAGCTTATCAGGTTTTCTGTGGAGTTCTGTGCTTTGAGCTCACATAATGTGAGATTTAATGTTGTTGTGGAAAACACCCTCCCACCCCTGCTTTTTGACAAACGATTATTTGTAATTTAATCTGTGTGCATTTCAACTTCAATTATCTGTTTAAAGATCAGTGGTCTATAGTTCTTCATAAAAGATGTTTTGGCTGTTTTCTTTCCTATGTATTCCTTCTCAGTCAGTGTGTATAGAAATATATGCACCAAAGGGATTTTGTAGACAAAGCTCCAGGCAATGGAGACTTGCTTTCTAGTAAAGTTCAGAATAAATTAAAAGCTGCATGTAAATTCAACAAACGTTAGTGGTTAATTAACTAAAAATGTAGAGCCCTAAGGCCATAACATTAGTATTTATGGTTTTAAAGTAAGATGCTCTAAACAAGTTGTCTTAGCTATAAGCCATTTAAATAGCACAATTACTTTTTGGCTTAAAAACAAGGGAATGGTTCCTGGAAGAATGTATTTTTAAACTCACAACAGTAAGCAGTTGGAGGATTAATACCAAAGTTTAGCATGATGAAATTGTCTGACTAGCTTACATGTTTTAACTTATAACTAATATGAAAATTATCTAGTTCAACACTTTAAGGTGACCCTAATCCTCTTGCAAATTACTGCAGCCTTTTTGCACCTTTTATACACTTGGGAGCAAATTTTTACAACCAGTAAGTCTCATGTGCTGCTTAAGTTCGGCAGAGTTTGGCTTATGTTATATTTGCTTTTTGCATCTACTTTGTTAATGATTGCGGTATATTGATTTATACTTCTACTGTTATGTGCTTTGTGATGTCACCATAATCCCAGTAGAAATGCAATTAAAGGTGCCATGAAAAGTGTTGCTATATTATATTTTTTTAAAATGTAGGATATAAAAGATCCTATCTAATGAATTAAAGTAGTTATGCTAATTTTCTGTGGGGTTTGGTGAAATGTATGTCTCTCAAAACTTCAGGTCTAGGACACAAAAGGAAGAAAGGTAACAATTAATTATTTGATGGTTTATCTGCCTTTATAAATATGAAAAGCCAATAGTTTCTTTTGTCATTTTTTAATCAAACACATAAGATCTTTGTTTTGCTGTAGCAGTAAGTTAAACGACATTTTATGTAGTTTAGGAGAGACAGAAAATGAGTCAGAACAGAATAGGTATTAATAGAAAAGTTAAGACTGAAAAAAAATTGACGCCTTCCTGTTTCAGGAAACCTTTTTGTATAACAGCTTGTTTAATGCCAAACTGAATCAAAGTTAAACAAATGAAAAGCCACCTAAGAAGAAAGTGACATTACAAATTTAACTTCTAACAATACTGTCAAGATCTGATTTGCTTTCATCCTTTATGTAGTGTTTGACTTTTTTTTTCCCAAAGGTAACTTAACTCATACCTTGTTTTTCTTTCTAAATACCTGTGTCTGACTATTAAGTGACACACAGTGAATGTTTACGTGTGATCCTGACAATATCTAATTACTGCTGGAGTCCTTTTATACTATTAACTTCTGCTCTTTACATTGTAGCAGTAAACCCAGATACAATTCTATGTAAATGGGAGGTATGTTTTTAAAGATAATGGTAATTATGATGTTATTTGCCTTTCAGGGAATGATACACTAAGAATCAGTGTTCCAGTTTTCAACTTTGTGTATAGTAAGGGTGATGCTACATTTTGTGTTTCAAAACCAATTTCAGTGCTTTCTGAAGGGTCAGGTATTGCATCTCTGAAGTCCAAAGTTCTTTTCTATAAGTATGGAAGAGACAGCAGACTCATCAGTCTGCGTATATGTCTGGATTCCTCCCTGGTAGTTCTCCGGTTGGTCCTCAGTTTTTGTGACACTCTGCAAGGATGGCAGTATCTGCTTTAATAGTATTTGATAATAGAAAAGGGTGTCTGATGTAGCATAATGGATTTCTACGATATGCACTTCTACTGGAAAAGTTATGGGATATAATTATCTGAATTATTCCAGTTCGAAATCCACTGTTTCATTTGTTCTCCTTTAACTATTTGTTCATTTCAGCCAATAATTAATGGGAAGATTGAAATTTAAATTCTCCATCTGTGTTTTTGTCTAATTAAGTTCTTCTTAGCAATAATTTCTTTAAAATGTTTACAATACATGGGGCCTCTCATGTAAATAAATACAACAGAAAAGTAATCCAGTGCATAAACCACATAAGACTCAAAGCACATGGAAATATGAGATCAGGCACAGAAACATAAATTACATACAAATTTATCTGTATAAAATAATTTAATGAAGGATATTGTGGGCACATATCTAGACACTGGACATTGATACTCTCTGTAATACATTTCTCCCATATACAATTCAGGCACACTGATGAACCAGGCCATAGGTTTTGTGTCCTGGCTTATCATACCTCAGTTTATGTTAAGCTTTGAGTTCTGTGTAGTTCTTGTGAGCATTGAATAATATTAGACTTACGAAAAAAGGATGACTTGATTATAGATGAATTCTGAGTGTGCTGAAAACCTGGTGGGTTAGTTTGCCCAGTTGACAAACGGATAATAAGAGTCCTTCAGGCACCTGTTCTGAGGTAGTTAATGAGATGAGGAGGGTCTGGGAGGTGATGAGTGCTCTTTAATCAGTTCTTCTACTGTTTTGCTCCTGCCTTTAATTTCTTTCCTGAAAATGACCTTCACCAAGAAAATGAACTAAAGTGCTATGACCACAGTGCTTAGCAGTGACATTCCTTCTTCCCTCTGTTTGAACTTCTAATAATCTTTTTCATGACTGTAGAATTGACATCAGCTTTTTCAGACTGACATTCTCTCTTGTCTTCTCTTGCATTGTATTTGCCCTGGAGAACCCAATTTAATTTGTCATTAAACCTTGATTAAAGGTGTGGTTTTTGTATGGGCATGATAAACCTACATGGTGGAAGTTGAAAACATCACATAACTTTATTTCAAAAATAAGCTTCTATGATTCACTTCTGCTGGGCAAGTCATACTACTTAAGTCACAATTTCATGTCTTCATGCAAATATTATATTCAGACTTTCATTTCTGTTTGTTTTCACTTCTTTCTGTATTACGTTTGGAAAGTTGATGACAGGTGAGTGCATGCAGGTGTATGCAATCTGTTCTGTCATTGCCTGTGTTCAGATTGATGGATGGTGTGCCCAAACAGAAGGAAAAAACCATGAGTTCTATCATCATCCAAAGAACTATTTACAAAATAAAAATCTATCTAAGTTCAAAGTAGCTTGCTTTATTCAAATTATCCTACAGGGGCTGTCATCAGTCACCAAGAACAATGGACTACTCAATATCACCTTTAAATATGACAGTAAGTTGAAAATTTGCACTATATTCACAAAAATCAAGGACTCCATCACAGTTGTCAATATATAACAACATGTCTCTTATAAATGGCTTTAAGAATAGCATGAGCTCTTTAATATTGACATAATTTTAAAATCTAGATTTGTTTCTGCTGGATCTGGTGGATCTTCTCCTTCCTGATAATAAAACGATCTAATAATTTGTAGTAGTTTCACTTTCAGATTGGCCTACATCATCTGCCCAGTATTTGGCTGGAAAATTATAGCGACTGATTTTATTCTGTGAAAGAATGCAGTCATTGAAAGGTTCACTACACACAAAGTCATAGGAAAGGATTATTTCAAGCTTTATACATCTTTTCTCTGATGTGTAATTTTGGGAGAAAGTGGTGTAAAGTGTGTCTCAAGATAGAAAACGTGTAGTTTGTATTTGTATACAGGGAATATATTAAAAATGTGTCTTTGCAAGGATTAATATTGAATATGAATATTGACGATTAATAGTATCTCTTCATCTAGTTGAAGTAGTTGGAACTTTTCATTATCTACAGTGTTAAAGGACCAGGTTAGTGGAAAACTGCTGTCTACATTTTCAGTGAAGACAGATGGTTTTAGTACTGTAGCAGATTTGCAGCTAAACTAAGAAGAAAGTAATCTCTAGCATGATAACAGTAATAAGCAGGTTGCAGCAATAATACTTCAGACCTCTTCAAATGTCTGCTAAATGCTGTATCTTATTGCTTCCATTTTTTAAAGGTTTTTGTCATCTGTGTTGTCTAGTCAGTAAAGTATGACTATTGACTACATTGGGAATTTATCCTTATTTGGGCAGTTAGTGGCCATCATCAATATAAACTCAATGTACAGTCAAGAGAAGGTCCTAATTTACAGCAGTAATATTTGTATTAATGCTAGTGCAAGTTACAGGTTGGGTTTTTTTGCCTACCCAAAGAAATTACCTCGGATGCTGAATGTGGGTAAAATTTCATCATTGAAAGCATGTATCAGGAAACCTAATAACACTGCTTTTGTTTCATTCTGATTATCCTTTTGTTCTTTTGCTCCTGTATTTTTATCTTAATTTCTGAATTTGCAATCCTTCACTGTGAATTTTTTTTTAATCTAATTTGATGTTAATATTTAAAATGAGCAAAATTCAAGTATGTCAGATTGTACAAGAGGTAAGTGGTTGCTACAAGAGAGTTATGTTTTTTTTTTTTTAATCTACATAAAGGAAAACAGGAAATAATATCAGTCAGAATAGAGATTCCCACATTTAGTTAACACAATGGAGTCTGTTTAAGTCCCAGTATTTGTCATGTTTTTTCCATTAATTCTGGCACCAGGAACTGTGTTTAACCAATGACAAGTGTTAATTCAAAATTCTGCTGGCATTGCATGCTTCCTGGACAAAGGAGTTATTTGAGTTCTGCAGTACTAGGAAAAGAGTTCCCTGATATCAAGGCTAAAGAGTTTGTATAATATGGAAATACATACTTATCATCAATAAGCCAGTATAAAAGAGAATTTGGCTTGCTGGCTGTGATTTAAAGGCTTTTGTTTTGCCACACAGTAACTCTAGTGAGCTGTGTTTTATGTTGTTAAATCAGTTAGTTAGATTATTTATTCAGGTGAAAAACAAATGTTTGTATGTTTCAGTATTTCACTTGTGTTCAAGTAAAATAAGTGGTTTCTTGAAAAGTGCAATTTTTCCCTGCTGTTTTCTTCCGAAATCTGTTTTCTTTATAAATGTAAATCAGTGACTCGTAGTCAAACTTCAGACATTTGTGCTATATTCTATTTTGGCAAATTGTCATTTGACCATAAAATTTTACTAACCAGGATCCAAAATCTTGGGCTTGCTATTAATTAGATCCAGACCTAGCAAAAAACTGTTACTTCAAACTTTCCATTGAAAGAGATACTCTATTCTTCTAAGAGGAAGTTCATGCTGTCATTGAGTTCACTTTCTACAAACAGCAGAGTAAGTACCCACTGCACAGCTTTTGTAAAAGGCAATGTTGTACAAACTGTTCTATTCTTATTTGCGTGGCAGTTACATAAAAGACCCCTTACCATTGTTATTCGTAGTAAAAAGCCATTTTCTAAAACTGCTTTTCAGTTAATTTTACTTTCCTTGCCTTTAAGATCACACCTCTGAATTAAATGCGAATTTCCTGCATTGGCTTGTCATAACACTTAATTTTTCATATTTAGTTTCTACAAACTCTGTATAGACAAATACATAGCATATAGATTATCTCAGTTTTTAAAAATTAATCATCAGTCAGTAATATATGATCTACTGGTCAACTTTTTCTGGTTTTTGTTGGCTTCACTAGTTCAAAAGCAGAATGTTTGTGCATACACGTCTTCATGTATACTGTGCTCCAGAACTACTGAATTCTCTGGCTGCTACTTCTCTTCCTGCCACAAAATATGAACCTAAACATTTTAAGGCTTTAAAAGTAATACAATTTGGGGTTATTTGTTTTCTTGTTTTGAATGCAAAAGGACACGGTCAAGTTTAACAACAAAGTCAAGAATGTTTTTTTTCTATTTTATTTTCTTAACGAAACCTGAGGTTTTCTATAATCACATGTTTGCAGAGCTGAACTTTAGGGAATACACTGTATTTAGTGAGGATAACAAGACAAAACCAGTTCTGACTGGATCCAGTGGCAGGAAAATGGTCTACAGGGATGTGGCTACTGAATGGATGACAGAGATGAGATGGATTTCGGCAGTAGGTTCTTTGTGGTCAGGATCAAGCAGTATCGTGGTTAAAAAGCACTTCTTGAGCACCAGTTCTAAAGCTTCACATTGTTCATTGTTCTCATACGTGCCTGATCATTGACCAACATTCTCTTGCTCTAAGCACTGTACATGCACAAAATTAATGTCAGTCCTCATATTCTTTTGAGTAATTACTGAGGAAAAGTTGTTCTTTTTTGGGAGTTCCAACATGTGTCATTTTTACTCTTGCCGTGGTACAGGCTACACTGGTATTATAAACTGGTAATTTCCTTTGGAGTCCTGTGAACTAGGTGAAAGTGCAGCTGGTGAAAGTGGTTGTAAATGATTTGTAAAGGTTTGTGGTTTTCAGTGTCCTGAGACAAAAGCTTCATCTAGATTTACTATGTAGTACTTATTTTTATAGAATAAATAGTGCACAGGTACTTTTACTTTGCTCAATCTGGAAGAAATGTTAGGAAATTAACTTAATTCTTTATGTACATGGAAAGATGTGGGTCATGTTGGAAACTGGTTGCTTGAATAGATCTTTAAGATTAGGCTGTTGGCAGATTATGATTTATTTGCTCTGGTATGGCACGAGAACATCAGCTAGAATGTTTTTCTTAAAGCGTTTATTTCTCCGTATTTTTAGACTGCACGCCTTATCTGAATTCAGTGGGAAAACACATGATTGGAGATGTGCAGAATATAACTATCAGTCAGTATGCATGTTATGAACAGGTTGCAGTGACGATACTTTGGACAGCAAATGCCATCGGTAAGTATAGAGGGAAAGGGACTAATTCATCATGGCTTTGGTAATAACTTCTTGCTGATCAATATTAAATAAAATAATTAAATTATGCTTGGAATCATTGAAGCAAACTGCTTAAGAAGGAAGAAATTTTTAACAGCTTTGCAAAGCTGCTATTTTTACTAGCTCACTTGAAATACCCTTATAACTAGGATGCTCTCTGCAGCCATACGCTGCTTTTTACTATTCCAGTTTGCTGAATTTTTCCTGCTCTTCAGAACTGTGTATTAGCCCTGATTTCGTTCTCTGCCCCAAGGCATTGGTGCATGTCAGTGACATTGATGGAGTTTAATTGGCAATACACTTAAAGATTCTTTAGGATGCAGATTGTCTTACAGGTGGAAAACATTATTTAATCATAGTTATACAAACTTCAATGTGTTTCCTTGTCAGCTCAGGTCACTAAGAATATTCCTCAGTCACTTAAATGTCACTGGAAGTACCTTGTTGCCTGCTAGAGCAGTAGTCTCCAAAGTGGGGAGTGCGCAAGATGATCCACTGGGGCATGTGAAGAAAATTTTAGAACTTCTATTTACACTTTTTTTTTAATCTTGAAAAGAAAAACTAAGCTTGACTAATATTTAATATATGCATTGACACTGGCACCCTTACTCGGTCTCTATGTCAGATATTCATGTTTCACATGTGGTACGTGAGGTGTCCTGAAGGAAGAGTGGCTGTTCTACAACGTGGAGGGGTTCACAGTGGTGCCCTCACTCTTTCATTTGCTTTCAGCATATTGCGATGTATTGCAGTGTATTTGGGCCAGGTTAAATGGATTTACTCATTATATTACCTAGTTTTAACTGAACTAACCATCATGATGAAATGAACAAGTGGCTTAAGATAATTGAAGATAATACTAATCATGTGAGCGCATGCGACCAACAAGAAAATAGTAGAGCTGACAGTTCTCCTAATACAGGCTCTTCGTGAGCCACATTAGAAGGTAAAAACAATGACTATTTAATCAGTTCTGATAAAAAATTGGCCAAAATTATCAAAACTATCAAGACTATTTGAAATAGATTTACACCTGCCGTTTTTAATTATGAACCTTGCCCT
This sequence comes from Fulmarus glacialis, assembly GCF_000690835.1. Classification (NCBI taxonomy): domain Eukaryota; kingdom Metazoa; phylum Chordata; class Aves; order Procellariiformes; family Procellariidae; genus Fulmarus; species Fulmarus glacialis. The sequence continues at coordinate 25,835 of NW_009221176.1, read as the reverse complement.
AAGCGTATAGTGTGCCTTGAGATATTAGCTAACACTGTGAAGCCATCACGATTAGCAAGACATTTGAAAACTAAGCATCTGGAACATGAAAACAAACCTCTACAATTTTTTCAGCGATGCTTGAAGCCATGCAATACTCAATAAAGTACAAAATTTCGCTAAACTTAATTATAAATCTTCAGAAGCCTCTCTTTGTGAAATCTCTTTTGAGATTTCTTACTCAATAGTGAAAGACAAAAAGGCATATACCACTGGGGAAACACTTGTTCTTCCTGCCACAGTAAAACTGGCTGAAAAAATACAGGGAAATATTGGAATGAAAAAAAGGATTCCAGCGTAAGGTTACAGAGATAGCACCACACGTGAATTCAGTCATTGCATCGTTCATAGGGAAACTGTTGCAGCAATGAAGTTGGAGCCAGAAGTGCACAGGATGTCATCAATGTGGTTAGTTTTATAAAAACAAGACATTTAAATAGTAGAATCTTTACAATACTTGATAAGGAAATGGGGAGTGACCATGGAAATCTTTTGTGCCACACAGAGGTTCACTGGTTGTCTGTGGCAAAGTGCTTAAGAGTTGCCAAACTCAAATCTTTGAGTTAAGCATTCTTCTTTCACAAAAAGACAAGTGTTCCAAATTTGCTGACCTTTTCTGTGATGACAAGTGGCTGTCAGTAGTATGCTGCCTAGCAGATATTTAAAAAAAAAAAACAAAAACCAAACCAAAACCACACTTAATGTGTCTCTTCAAGGTAAAGGTGACATTTTAACAATGAGCGAGAAAGTAACTGCTTTTCAAAAGAAACTCATGCTATGGAAAGAGCTTTTTGAAAATGCGTGTTTGGAAATGTTTCCTTTATTATGTGATTTTGTTGCTGAAAACAATGCCAGCTTCTTACCTATAAAAACTCTCATATTTTTACACTTAAAAAATCAGGAAACAGAATTTCGTAGCCTTTTTAAAAATCTTCTGAATGCAGGGTTTCAGTGGGTTTTGTTAAAATAAGTATTGTTAAAAATACAATAATGCAACACATTCTGATTAGTTTGCAAGAGCAACTGACGTCAGGGAAGATACAAATTTACTAGCCAAATTTCAAGAAAAACCTTTGCATAATCAGAGGATGGAAGTGAAAAATGAGTATCATGATTTAGTAAATGCAGCTGATGATGCACTTCCTCCATTTGGATCCATGTATCTTTGTGAGGTTATTTTTTCAGCTATGACAGCCATTAAAACCAAGTAACGAAATAAACTGAACTTAGAACCAGACCTTCAAATTGCCATATCACAAAGTGTTAAACCAAGATTTAAAAAAATAATGAAGCATATTCAATCATATAGCTGTCACTCAAAAATATTATTATTAATATTTTTAAGTCAGAACAAAAAATTTTTTTGTATCATTAATAAAATAAAAATTATTTAAAAAATAGTTTTAAATCTTTATCTCATGCTTTTTTAAATTTTTTTGTGTATATTTTATAATGTACATAATATATTAGCACAGTAGTACATATTTATATTTTATAAATATACTGGGGGGTTGTGCTCAAAACTTTTTTTGTTGATAGGAGTGCATGATCAACAAAATTTGGAGACCACTGCACCATAATGCACTCTCCCTGTACCAATACCTGCTCATCATTTCTTTTTCTTCACACTAATTAAGGTCCTAAATAGAGTAACTTAACATAAACTCTTTTTTTTATCACCAGTATTTAGCAAATGAAAGAGGTGGAGTTTCCTTCTTGAATGTTTTTAATACTTCATTGAAGAATTTTAACTGCAAAGGTGCTTTTCCATATCAATGAAATAATTAGAGTTAAGCACAATATAGTTTTCAAAATTAAAACAGAAATTTGTTTATGTTCTTTTTCTCATACAGCAGAGTCTCAATTTGATATTTCATGGCTCATGCTCCCTCAAAAAGCATTTAAATCAGGTTTTTCTTATGATTTAGTAAGAGCTGGAAGTTCCCATTTATGTGGTAGGATTGCATCCTAAATGATGAGATATGGCTCATCAATAATGCAAATGTGTGTTTATTAAACTTGATATAAATTTTTTAGCCTAGACCTGCATTTATTAAATCAAACATTTTAGATAAGAAAAATTATCAATTTTTCGTGGCCTCCCAGTATTAAATCATGCTTTCATATTTTTTTGGATAAAAAATAATGATTAATTTCTGGGGTTTAAAAGAGTATATGAAAATTACATTTAATTCTGCAAAACTGTGCAGTTAAAAGCATTTGGTAATCTTCAGCTGCAGACTGGATGAATCAAATCTCTATGGGAAACAAAGCTTGGTGTTCTTTCTTGTAATGATCAGAAGTTAATCCTTTGGTAAGTGTGAGGACAGAACTGCTGTTGAAACATCTCGGGTAACGTGGAGACTGGACACTTTCTCTTTCATGGTCTTCATGTAAGCACAAATAGTGCTTTTGTTCCATAGAATAGTAAGAACACATTGGGCAACTTACGGTCTTTATCTTCTACAAGATTATAAAACATTAAAAAACCCCCACAAAGCCATGAAAACTAGTGAAACAGAGGAGGTCTGTGGAAAATCATACACTTGGGATTTTTTTTTTAATTTGACAAGCATAGCATAAACTCAATCTATTTTGATTTATGTAGCATTTAGCTTACAAAGGCTGTGGCTGTGTCTTTGATAAATATGTATTCTGCCATATGTAATGCTGTTTAAAATATGTAATTAGATGGAATAGTGGTAATTAGTCTTGAAGAACTACGCAGTGACTTTGATACCTGAGCCACAAAACTATCACAGGGTAACACTCTGGCATTGTCCTGTGACATGTGCATCACTGTGACTCAGTTTAGTCATGTAATGAAGTAATTCCACGATGACAAAATTGCAAAGAAATGTAGATACACTGTGCTGAGAGATAGTTGTGTTAGAGTATCTTGAAAGAAATGGGTGTAGTTCTGGCATCAGTTATAAATAACTGGAAGTATTCACTCACTGGAATAAATTCCATTCCATTTAAGTCAAGTTTTCTGTTATCCCATACTATACTAGAACTAAAGAAGTAACAACCACTATCACTTTAATCTGGTAGTCTCAGAAATGATAGGAAGATGTTATAAAGTAGTATTTCTATAATTTGCTAGCAAAATGTTGTATTTCATTGCTAATAATGGAAATGTGAAGTTGCTATAAAGTATTCCTGAGGATGATGAAGGTAATGATAACTTATATTGCAGTGATAATTTGGAAGCCCCAGCTGAGATGTGGGCCCCTCTGCTCTAAGCATTACACAAGTATGTAGTAATTGCAGCCTTTGCCAAAGATAGAATTCTAAATAGGCAAGACAGAAAATGCGGGAGGATCTGACATACAACCACAGGTATTAACACACAAACGTATTTCATATGAATGGTTATTTTTAAAGACAAATGAAATATGTTCAAATTACATAAAATACCACATTATGCATTTTGAAATATTAGTTTTCTATTTAACTGCTCTGCTGTTTTGCAGGGATTGAATACCTGAAAGGATTTCGAGTAATACTTGAAGAGTTAAAATCAGAGGGAAGACAATGCCAGCAGATGGTTTTAAAAGATCCAAAGCAGCTCAGCCCCAGTTTTAAACGAACAGTAAGTGCTTTGTTTCAAGAAAAGTTTCATCATTGCTTGATTGTGTGAGTAGTCTTGAAAGTGTTTATATGCTGCATATAAATCTAAATATATCTCTGTCTAAATATATACACAATGTGCTGTTTACTAGGATGCAGGTTGCTTCCTAAAAGTAATATTCTTTAACTAATGATAGTTGTTGATCTAGAGACAAATCTATTCGCCTTCTATAGAAGCTTTCCTGAAGCTGGAAACTGTCCTTTGGGTGACCCTGAAGTACAGATCCATCTGTAGTAGTCCATATCCAACTCTGTATTGAGATTCCTCATGTCAATGTGTTACGGATGGGTAGATAAAGGATTCTTAATGTATCCATTTCTGCTTATGTTTGCAAAACTGTGGGCTTGTTTTGAAAGATACTTTCAGTTACAATAGTTGATTTTAAAACGTGTTGTAATCTTGTCTTTTTGTAGGGGATGGAATCCCAGCCCTTTGTAAATCTGAAGTTTGAAACAGATTACTTTGTAAAGATTGTTCCTTTTCCTTCCATTAAAAATGAAAGTAATTATCATCCATTTTTCTTCCGAACTAGACGTAAGTATTGCATACAATATAGTATTGCATATCATCTCTTCATTAATGGGTGGCTCGCCCCACCCCAGCTTTTCAGTTTTCCCAACAAAGGAATGTAGTAGATGGTGATGTTAGCTGAGTCTGGGTTAAGGTAGTTACTGACCTAGTCTTTGAAGGAAGTTCTGGGTGTTAAGTGGAAAGAATTTGGATGCCACAGATAAGTCTGTGGTGTATGATAATACATGTTAGGCAACAACTAGAAGAAAAGTCTCAGGTAGGCCTGAAATCATCCCAGGTTTGCCTATAGCAGGATTACTCCCATGGTTCTCAGGAACATTGGACTCATGAAGATGGTTTGCTCCTTTTTGTCTCTGGACATTGTGAAGAATCTCAGGTTGTTTTTGTTCTTGATTTGTTTTGTTCTTGATTTCAAAACCAGATATCTAGAGATAGATAGAGATGAGTACATATAAAATTAGATAGCAACAAATCAAGTTTAATTTCTCAAAATTACTTAGCAATTCTCATTGGAGTTAGAGAGAAGAAACTTGAATAAGCTCCTCAGTGCTTAAATAGTATGATGAGAAACTGCAAGTACCCTTTGGGGTCAAATGTTGATATTAGTCCTACTTAGGGTTTTTTGCCCTGTAAAACTTTCTTAAAATATTTTCAAGTCTGTCTGTTGATGCAAACCGCAGTAACATTTGTCTTTATAATCGTGCTCAGCATACTTATTTACTCTGAGTAAATGTATTTAAAGCTAGTTTCAACTTCCTCTCCTGCTGTGCTGTGCCCGGTGCTATCCCTTTTGTCTCACTAAGGAATGCTATTTTCAAATTAATGAACCTGTGTTTCTCATATAAAGATGAGAAGGGACTTGAAATCATAACAAAGAAGATAAGTTTGCAAAATATATTTACTCCAGGCATACTAAAGACTGGGAAAGAAATGGTAAATGATGATCTCCCTTCTTTTGCCCTCATTCTTTTTCTATTTAAATAGCATAGTATTTTGATACCATATCATTAATAATTTTTGTGTGTATTTGTAGCATGTGAATTGTTGCTACAGCCAGAAAACCTTGTCTGCAAACCTTGTAAGTAAAATGTAATACTTTTGGTATATTCATCTTACAAAAAGTTACTGTACTTGAAGAGTCACTTTTTTCCAATTCATGAATATCTCCTCTGACAGACTGGAAGCCAAGGAATCTGAATGTTACCCAGCAGGGTTTTAACATGCAAGTGTCCTTTGATCATGCACCTCATAGCTTTGGGTTTAGATACTACTTTCTTCACTACAAACTGAAGCATGAAGGCCCATTTAAGCAAAAGACCTGCAAACAGGTACGTCGCTGAGTTTTGCAACTGTTAAAAGCACAAAACCTATTACCATTAGATGTTCTGAGTTTTTATAGAAACTTTAAAAACTTAATATAATATAGAATACTATCGGTTTTAAAATTTTTAAACTATTTGGTACTATTTGTGTAAATAATATTTGTATTGTGATAGCACTCATCAGTCAAAACCAGGCTTGAAGGTCCATTGGAGACAGATAGTATAAGCAAATGGGAAGAGGCTGTTCGCTCTCTTGAAGACCCTACAACTAATTAGTACTTCAAACTGCAGTTTTATGATGTTTTTTATATTATTTCTTACTTTTTTATTTCACCTTTGCACCAAATTTGACCACTTCATAGATCACCCATCTGAGATGGTATCACAAGACAGCTCTCATTTTAGTATGTGCATGGAATTAAGCACTTTGTGATTTTGTACAGCTGTCTGCTTAGGTCTTATTATGGGAGCTGCTATTTGATGTATTATTTTCCTTAAGTTTGGTTAATATTCAATGGCAAGTTTGTTCTCACTGGTCAATCTTTCATCTTAAGTCTCTGAAAGCTAGGGAGCTTCAGCGCACAATGTAGAGTTTATGTATTAGACCAAACTTTTAAGATTTTTTTTTTTTTTTTTTGATAATTAATCATGTTTTAGTTCTGCAGGCAGAGGATTGTAGTCCTTGCATATTTGAATGGAGTTTTGCTGGTTTAAGGTGTCTTAATACAGGAGGGCACTGTATATTGCTAAATCAATGCAAATGTATTTTTCATTAGGTTTTACAAGTAAGTGAATGGCTTGCAAAGTATTCTCTTTCCTTGATGTAGGAGCAAAACACAGATACTACAAGTTGTATTCTTCAGAATGTATCTCCAGGGGATTATATAATTGAGGTAATATTTATAAATAGTCATTTGTACAACAGATAAATGAGTATGTTAATGGAGAAATTAACTGAAATTTAAGTATTTCAAGTCACACTCTGGTAAAATTGGACTTCAGGCATCCCTACTGAAGCACCTTGGGCAAGTAAAGGTTTTTAGATAGATTGTTCTTGACCTTTCCTTGTGTGGATAGCAGTTTCATCTGTGCCTTCAAGTAAAGTTGTGGGCCTGCATAATTCTTGGACTTTGATTTTTTTTTTTTTTTTTTTTTTTTTTAAATTGGAATTCTGTAGTTTGGTCAATTTTTACTATACTTAAAAGCTGTGTGTTTCTCTTGGTGATGACAGTATGTGAACTCTGAAAATTAGTATTGCAACATTAAACTATGTACCAACAAAGACAAATGATTTCACTAATTACTAGTTTCTGGTGCTCTTTAATTTTAACTTTTTGAACAGTAAGTTTCTTCACATTTGGTCATGAAAGCTGTTAGTTGTTTACACATTGCAGAAAATAAATAAAATTAAATTTCCACAAAATAAAATTCAACTTTTACTTTTCCAAGCTGGTTGATGACACTAATACAACGAGGAAAACAATGCACTATGCGCTAAAACCAGGTATGAATTTTGTTTTTTAAACAGTATACAGTATTTATCTTATTAATTTAGATTCAGTTTTAATTATGTTGGAAATAAATCTCGATTTGACCTGTGTCAGTTTGCCATAATCAAGACTGCTGAGCCAATTGTGCTGTGATTTTTTGACCTAATGAAAAAAGAGTAGATATGCACAATTGTACATACACATCTGCATCTCTATACTTTTATATTTAGTACTGTTTAGATCAATATATCATTGGAAATCTTTGTGGGAAGTCACTTTTATTGTATATATCGATATGAAGAATCATAGCCTGTATCTTAATCGCATACAACTGATGCATGGAGTAGTGTGGAAATAATGTAATGAAACTGTGAGAGAGCCTAAACACATTCCCTGCCTGTATACTTCAGCCTTGAAATCAAATCAAGCAGTCTGGAAAACCTGTCAGGTACATGCTTAGCATGTCTATGTATCAGACCAGTTATTGAGAAGCTAAATAGGGCTTTCAGAATGTAACCGCAGACAGAAAACATAGCCGCAGATGAAGGCAACGGGCAAAGTGGACTGAATCCTAATGCACATTGCTGAAGGTAATCTGTGCAGGAAGACAGTTCTAAGTGCCTAGTTCAGCACCCTGGTACAAAAGTCTGTCAGGTCTAAATGACTATTGCGTATCTTATCAAAACTGCACTTCATGTAAAGTTCTTCTCATGGGGGGAGGTATGAGTTGGCATGCAGCTCTTGTTACTTACATTAGTTGCTCTAATGCTGTGGTGATGGGGGCAATCAGCATAAAACCTATTTAAAACGGAGCAGAACATGTTTGATTCTACTGTATATTTGAGAATTACCTGATAATAGTGTACTGCAGCAGTCTTACATCCCAGTGTGAATATCTGATTAGATAATTATAATATAGCTTATTTGCATATGGCTAATTCTGCTTTATTTTTCAAAGTACATTCTCCGTGGGCTGGACCAATAAGAGCTATTGCCATTACAGTCCCTTTAGTTGTCATTTCGGCATTTGCAACGCTTTTCACAGTGATGTGCCGCAAGAAACAGCAAGGTAAGAGGGTTTATTCAATACAGAGTTCCATTTAAAGGTGCACTTTTGCAACCAAAAGCGTCTTAACTGGTAGGTTTATTCCAGCAATACCTTTATCTGAAGAGCTTTCCTTTCTTTTCTACTTCTCTCTCTTTCCTCCCCACTGCTTTTTTTGTGTGTTAAAACTTGTAGCAAATTCTTAATCAGTGCTTGATGGTAATTTGTTGCCATAGAAAGTATTGTATCACAAATCAAGACTACACTGTAGAAAGGAGAGAACAAAATTGCTGTTGGGAAATATTTTTGGTTTCGGGTTTCTTTTTATTTGTGAAAGTACTACATGACCACGTAGAATATGAACAGATCTGTAAATTGATATATTTTAAACATTCCCTTATTTCATTCAGAAACATCTAATTCATATTTATTTTAAACCAGGAGGAAGGTAAAGCCATGTGATACAAATACAGTTCTCAGCACTGTCTGGTATACTATCTGTATCTGTTATTCCAGATTTGCTTACTTTCCTGGAAGTTGCCTTTACACTTCATCCTAAGCCGTCTTGCTAAATTTACTCTTTCTAAGACTTACTTGCAGATGTTTCTGTAAATTAGATTCCATCCCTCTTTGACCTCTCTCTCCTCTGTGTCCAGGAGCTGGCAAGCCACACTTGTTACATTGAGATGTTAAAAATCAATTGGCTTTTTTTTGTAGAATCTAGGGAATCATGCGGTTTCATGAATATGGAAAAAGAGATTACTTCCCCAAACCTCACATATCTGTGTTATCCATCTGAATTTTGGCACTGAGGTATACTGCAAGTGCGATATGCCATCTGGGTTAAATCCTTTTACCTTCTGGTCTTCTGTGGCTATCCCTTTGCTCACAGCTAGCGCAGTTCCAACAAAAAACCCAGACAAATCACTAAGGATTTGTCTACAGAGAGAGTTGTTCCAGAATAGTTATTCCTGATGAATTGTTCTAAATTAAGTCCCTGGATGGATATTTGTAGTTTGAAATACTCATGCTTTATTCCAAATTAGCTTAACCAACTGTAGAACTAGATTGAATTAGTCTGGCCTAAGACCAGACTTTTATGTTCCAGCATAAAAGCATCTATACAAGGAAAGAAACACCAGTAGCTATTTTGATTTAAATTGATCATACCTTAATTCAAATTAATGTCCAAACATGCATGTGTATATATATACCAGAGAGATACTGTAAGATGTTCTGAAGGGATCTGTGTTCCTGGAGTTTAATATTCACCTGGCTTGTGTTGTGTTTTTTTTTTAAACAAGAGACTTTGTTATAAAGGAAACTCTTGATGATCTTTAAGGCTTATAATATTTGAACAGAGAGGTGAAGACTGTTGAAGCTGGATAGAGGTGAAACAACCTCATTCTATTTATAAAATAAACCTTTCTTAAGTTTTCTGACTTGTACAGTAATAACTGCACATTTCACTTTCAAAGTGTGTTCCACATATGTAGCAACTCATAAGCTGGATAAATAGAGCATGTGCAACTTTTCTTTTTCAGGCTGGAAAGGAAAGAAGTATCTTTCAAAAATAGTCATTACTGTATGCATTAGAAATGAGCCTACAAAAGTTTTAAAAAACCAAAACAAAACCAAGCTTTATAGTGTGAACTCTCTTTCTCTCTTCCAATTTAGAAAATATATATTCCCATCTGGATGAGGAGAGCTCAGAATCTTCAGCATATGCTGCAGGTCTCCATGTGGAAAGACTTCGTCCCCGGCCAAAAGTGTTCATCTGCTATTCCAGTAAAGACTGCCAGAAACACATTAACGTCATCCAATGCTTTGCTTATTTTCTTCAGGACTTCTGTGGCTGTGAGGTAAAGTCAACATTTCTTTCGTAAACAGAGTTTCCTTAATTGAAACAGCACCCCCAAAACTCATAATAATATGTGCTTCAGAATGAGGTATTTCAATCTCTCCTTTCCACATAGATAACTTCCATTATTTTTCTAAATATTGGCCATCTAAATTTTCTTTAATTAGGGAAAGGAGCAGATCATAGCCCGCGTTTATTAAAAAAAAAAACAAACCAAAAAACCAAAACAACCAAAAAACCCCACCCAAAACCAAACCAAAACCAAAAAACAACAACCAACACCCACCCCCACCCCCCAAAAAACCCCCAACAACAAAAAAAAAAACCCAGAATAGTGGAAAATGTGTACCTCATTGATTCCAGGACTTTCATTCAGCCATGTTTAGCTTATTTTGTATTAACTGCTTTTTCTTTTTAGAAGGTCTTGCATCTTTATAGTCAGCAGCTACAAAGAGGTATTGGTGTCTACCTGATATAATTCAGTATTCCTAAAATACGTTTTATATTGTAATTTTAAAGTAGTTGAATCTGTCAAAACTCCTACTCATAGGGCAAAATCTGTGTAATTAGGATTAGTTGTTGACATTATGTATTAATTTTTATTGATTTTTTTTTTTTTTAACTTCCCTTCTGTTCCATTAATGCTGTAAAATCAGCATGTCTTTTTCTTGTTTTTGATTTAAAGCTGAGAGAGAGACATTCAAATTGTTACTTTGAACGACTAGGCTTAGAATCTCACACTGCTTTCTAAAATATAATCAATATGTGGCCCGTCTTTCACTTCTCAACTGTAAAAAGGCAAGACAATTATCAGTCTATTTTTGCTGCATTTTAATTCTGCCACCGTGATTTTAAATGCATGAACTGGAACGGTTTTTCCAACTCTACAGCAAGTCTGACCTCTGGTGGCCAAACACAGTAATGTAATCGATGCCTCACGCGTTTGGGGATGTTCACGGTTTGTTCATATGTTTAAAATAGTTCAGGTAAGGTGTTTTATAAGTAACTTGCTTGAATCCCCTTTTTAGAGATGTACTTTAGCCCTGCTACACCATACCTCTTTGAAATAGTGTTAAGGTGAGCTGTTACTGCTATAACTATGTACCATGGAACATATGGTATCAGGCATAATTAAATATTTAGATGACAAAATATTGGTAGTATCTACATACAGAAATAATATGGGTTATTATTAAGGTTGTGGAGTTTAATATAAAAAGTGATGCTCAATGCATAATGGAACAGTTGCACAAGTATTTTTCATATGGAATTGGAATGTTTTGTCATAAAGGACAAAACCAGTGACATTTAATAGTGATTTAAAATAATAACTCGACCATACTAAAAATCCTTTCTCACAGATAGATCAGACAGTGTTTTGAAGAACAGAAACAAAAACAGACAGAAAAGAAAAACTACCTGTGTTGTACCTTTATCAGAGTATCTCCCAAGCAGCTGTAAAATGACTTATCTTCCCCATGCATAGAATAGAATACTTCAGTTGGAAGGAACCTGCAGTGATCATCTGGTCCAACTGCCTGACCACTTCAGGCACGATCACTTTCTTCCTGTAGCTGACTGTGTGGTAACAGTTTTCATGAGTCCTTGTGTTCTAGGCATCCACCTACTCTCTGTCTTCTGACACGGCAAAGTTTTCCACTCTGTTATGGGTGATACAGCAGAGCAACAATACTGGAAAAATGCTTGAGAGAAGACTTTATAAATGGTTTTGATGTGTGTTTATTATGAAAGTTTTTTGCATCTATTTTTTTCTGTTATTCTGCTGCTCATTCTTTCTTTCATGAGATAAAGCGTTGTGTCCTTCATCCTGGTGTACACAGGCATTTCAGACCATGTAGAATGTTCAGAAAATTTGACAAAGTACAAAATAAAACAACTCTTATGATAAAATATTCAGAGATTTCTTATCAGAGATAAGCTGCTGCTGTTTTGCATCCTAACTGAAAGGACTCGATGTTACAGGCACTAATTATGTTTGTATCTAGATATGAAAATTCTTGGCATCAGACTTCATTAGTATGCAAAAAATGCTAAATGAATATGGATTTCCATTACATTCAGCACATTAAGGACACAAATATACAACAGTTAAATTGTTTGAGGCAGGCAGAATACATTGTTTATTGTGGATTGATGATATCTAATTTGATCAGATAAGTAAATAGTAATTTACTTGGTCTAGCCACATTTTCTATGTTCTTTTTATTCCCTGAGAAATATTGCTATGTACCAAATCCATAGTAGTTTTATTTTTCAAGGAACTACCCAGTTTACATTTAACTACTTGGCTCTGCATCATAAATTTATACGTAACACAGGTATAATTAGGTATGTTTTTCTTTAAGTAATAAATAAGCAGCAAAATGGGTTCATATAGTAACTAGCATTCTTGTTTTTAAAAAAAAAAAAAAGTCTGGAAGGTTTTCCTTTTTACCTTAGCAATTCACCTATTTCCTTAGCCCAGTGAAATATTCAGCCCGCAAGCAAAGTTTAGACTGAACGTGAGGCCTTGCTTATTTGGTGCATAACTACTGTCATAGTAACTATCACTGATTCCAGTTTGTTCACTATTAATGCTATGTTGTGTATTACTTATTTCTCTCTTAAAACAGCTTGTATTTGCATCAGGGACAAGCTATAGTTAAATTCATCATTAATTCTCAATTGTCGGATAAATACAAGCTGACTTACTGAGTATAACTCATTTAAATTTTATTAGCAAATATATCTAATAATCTAATAATGAATATCCACCAGAATGTCCTTTTCTTTTCCAGGTGGCTCTAGATTTGTGGGAAGACCTAAAAATTTGTAAAGAAGGTCAGAAGGAGTGGCTTATTAAAAAAATAAACGAGTCCCAGTTTATCATCATTGTGTGTTCCAAGGGAATGAAGTACTTCGTTGAAAAAAAGAACTGGAAACACAGAGGGGTAACGAAAGATGCAGGAAAAGGAGAACTCTTTCTGTTTGCTGTATTGACTGTTGCAGAGAAGCTTCGTCAAGCAAAGCAGAATTCAAATGACCTCTGCAAGTTCATTGCAGTCTACTTTGATTACTCCTGTGAAGGAGACATCCCTGGTATTCTGGATCTAAGTACAAAATACAAACTCATGGACAATCTTCCTCAGCTGTATTCACATTTACACTCCAGAGATCTTAGTGTACAGGATTCAGAGGTGTTTCCTGTTAACATTAGTAAAAGGAATTATTTCAGAAGCAAATCTGGGAGGTCCCTTTATGTTGCCATTTGCAATATGCATCAGTTCATTGATCAGGAACCAGATTGGTTTGAGAAACAATTTATTCCCTTCCCTCCACCTTCTTTACATTACTCAGAGCCTGTCATGGAAAAATTTGATTCGGGCTTGGTTTTAAATGACTTAGTGAATAAACAGGTGATGGATGGTGATTTTTACCTGAAAACAGATGTAAACATTATTTCAGCTGGGAATTCAGACTCTCACTGTATAATTCAGCACTTAAACCTTGGAGAAGATACAGAAACTCAGGACATTCAAGGTGGTGGCAGCTCTGTTCTTCAGCCATTGTTACATGTTGTTAAAGCTTCAAATCTTAAAGATATGCCTCGAGATTCTGGAATCTATGATTCGTCTGTTCCTTCATCTGAATTATCCTTACCTTTAATGGAAGGACTATTGACAGACCAAATTGAAACATCTTCCATTACAGGAAGTGTTTCTTCATCGTCAGGTTTAGGTAAGATATAGCAGTGTTTCAAAAATTATATTCAGTTATTATGAGCATATTTCTACCATCTCAAAATACTTAAGGTAATATGTGAGGAGCTATATAGAAGGCTGCAGAGGAAGATTAGTATTGTATAAAGATGGTAAAAAAGATAGGTTTCAGTAACTTTAAGGAAAAGATTCATTTTTCTAACTTATTGGGGGGGGGGTTTCCTTAGCTAAGTAAGATTTCACTAAAATTCTATTAAGTTACTTCTCATTAATTGACCTGTTGTTGGAGACACTGCTTCTTTCTTCCAGGGACTCCTTGGCAGCTGGGGTACTCAGCTGACAGCTGTGTGGTTTAATTAAGAGGGTGATATGGTGAAGCATTCTTACAGAATGGCCATAAATCTAAAACTGACATCCTATTTTGCTCCAGCGCATAGTAGAACATTTAGGGATATAATCTGTACTGTGGTTAACTCAAGTTTCAGAATGACATTAGGTTTCTCACTGGATGTGGGGCTGGGAGGAATGAACAAACAGGTTTCAGTGGGGGAGTTTAAATGCTTAGAAGACACTCTCCAAAATAGATACCCGGCTTAGATGCCTACAGTTAGAAGATGTAAATGCTGCCTCAGGCTATATAAAAAGCTGATCTGACATTGCTAGTTACAGTACATTGAACTGACATCAGAACTACATCTGTGTGGAGTGTTCCAGCAATTGTATTCATAGAACAAAACCGCTGTTTGCTGAGATTTTCCTTAAGCAGCTACAACAGGTGAATATTGCATTTTGATGGTGGTATGCTGTTCTGCTTTCTTGAATGAGTGTAGACTTTTATTTTGGCTAAATGGTTTGTGGTTTTGGGGTTTTTTTTATTATTCAGATAATTCATAACTAATGTTTGATTCCAGAATTATCTTGGGGGGAGAGAATATAGATGTTGATTTACAGATATAGCATCTATATCTATAGGCTAGATAGTCTGTAGGACAAAATAACTAAAACCTGAAAACTTTTCAGGTGGAAAAAATACAGATTTACTGATTTAATTGCAGAAGCCACAAATACTCTGTTATTGTTTCAAAATTAATATTCTTAATTTCCTGCCATCTTCTAACATAGCCTTTTCTCACATTTGTGGGAAAAATTACAGATGGTATCTGTAAAGGTTCTAGTGTTGGATGAAAGTAGGATGCTAGTTTAAAATTTATGGCCTCTCTGTAAGAATGCTTTACCAGTATTTCCCTCCTGATTCAATCACTGAGCTGTCAGCTGGGTATTCCAGCTGCCAAGGAGTCACTGGAAGAAAGAGGCAGTCTTTCCAGCAATTAATTCTCAAGTCACATACCTACTTGTTAACATGTTTCAGCTATAGAGGTTAAACATTATAGCACTAACTGGTAGAGTTGGATCTTAACACTGATGTTCCAAAATCTTAAGAAACCACAGTAACTTCTGCCATTTTCCCATTCACTGTCCCTGTCCAAAAGCACCACCCTGACCAACTCTAACTCAAACATCCCCTCACCCAAACCACAGTCCTAATTAGGTGTAGGGTACAAAGGAGACAGTATCGAGAACTGAGCATCATCTGTCCATTAGAGTGCAATCCATTGAATCTTTTTACTGTCCCAGACATACAAAATATTTATAGCCCTAATATTTATATGCCTAATAATGAGAGGAGTAGATATAATTTTTTAGCTTTTATTCTTGTTCTGTCCAAATTACTACTCTGACTTCAAAGTACCATTTCTGTTTTGGCTACCTATTTTTTATCTTTTACTTGGGTCAGAACAGAAGTGAACAGCTCTGTCATTTAGCATCTCAAGGTAGATCTTTCCTCTTTAAAGGATGGTTTGATTTAATCTTTTGAATTAAAATCGTAAGTCACATAATCTGTAATACTTTCTATCTTTCAGTGCAGTTCATGTGCAGACTACTGATCTGCAAAGAAATCATATTGGGCGTCATCAACTGAAGTTCAAACCAGTTTAATTTTGAGGAAGTACCAACAACCAAACCTTTACTAGGTCCATTCACTAATAAGGTCTTCTCTAAGAAGCCCTGCCTGGGGAGAAAATTTGTATTAATTCTTTAAATAAGGAGTTACTAAGCATGGTGGTTCAGCCTCATCAATGTATGGCACTATGATCCAGAGGGTTTTCATAAGCTTTCTTTGCATTGTTTCGAAAATGTTGACCAAATACAAAATCAATGTTTCAATTAATGAACCTCACTTTTTTCCTTTTATAGGGGAAGAAGAACCTCCTGTAATCACTGCTACAAAATTCTTAGTGCCTGGAATATGTAAAGCAGAACTTCATTGCCATATCCATACTGACGAACTGCAGGCAATTGCTCCTTTATAATACATTACAACTTCGTTATGCATTGCCACTTTATCAACAGCCTCTGTTTGTACTTTAACTACCACACTGTCGCAGCACTAAATCTACTTGAAGGAACAAATACTCCCTGAAGAAGATCTGTTATTCCTAAGGGATTTTTTTTATGGCCAGTAAACTTGAATTTGTTGATCATTTTATATAAAGTCTTTCATGATTTGAAAAATGCAGCATGGAAAAATAGATGAGAATACATTTCAGAATTATTCCTATTACTAATTTAAATGTCATGATATTACACTGTTTACAGATGCCATAATCAAAAGTGACCTTTTTTTGCTAGAAATAATCTTACAACTGGACATAAAATAGCTTGGAAGGTTAAGTTTTAGTAAATTTTGTAGTCCAGCCTCTAGTTTTAAGTGCTGATATACTTGATGGCAGGAGTGTTGTAGTGAATGAGAGCAGGATTTTTTTCAGAAGCAAGATAAAATGCCAAAGGTGAGATCAAGAAATTCTCCATCAGAAGAAATGATTTTCTTTCTGAAATGTTTGAGCTTCTTTTCTCACAGTCTCTTCTCTTTACCAAATTTCCCAGTATTTAATTTCAGTTAAGTGCATATCTCCCTCTTCTCTATGATTCTCCTATCTCTTCCCCACAATCTGGCTATGATGACTCACGAATAGTACCATACTGAGTCTGAAGTATCATGTTTGTAATAGACAAAAATATAGATCCTGCATATGCTGAGTGATACCATGGAAACCAAGTTTCCTGTTTTCTTCCTGGAAGGGCTAATATAAAGAATACTTTAAAGAGATGGGGGAAAGAAGACCAAATTTTGTATTTAAGACATCGTTCTGGATTTGTTCAGCCATGAGATGAGTATGCTTTATGGGGGATTTCATATTATCCTTCGAGGACATGCTGCTACAAAATCACCTGGGGTAAAACAAGTTAAGAGAAGCAGTTAACAGGCATGAATACTTTGCTTTGTTTTGAGCCAACCCATAAACAGAAACCTATGAGTTATTTTGCAGTTATTTTTCACACTACTCACCATTATTTAGTGATTAAGATATTATATTACTAGTGTTATATTAACAATGCTAAAACCACAACTGGACACATTTATCTAAAGACACAGAGAGTGCATGTCCTTTCTTTTGCAGTGACCAGGTAGGTGTACCATCACCCAAAATATCCCTGCTGTTTCCAAAGAGCAACTTTTCATGAGTAAAACCAATCTGTGAAACTGCAGTAGTAAGGCACTATTATAATAAGCATGATAACAGCAAATAGTCAAGGACACCTTATCAACGTGCCTTTGCTAATTTTGCTCATGGAGTCAGATTCTGTCTCATTTAACTTGTCTTCACATTCCACTAACAGGAGGTTACTTTAGGAATACATTAAGGGAGAACTCAAACACCTCAAATATTCTCTCAATTTTGATAGATGAGAATTAGACATTGCTAACTGTTACATTGTATTATGCATTTTAATAGCATGAGATAAAACTACTAAATCAGTGATGATTTGGCTAACTGAGTAGCTTTAAAGCTCCTGGGGTTTTTTCCTCATCAGTTTATATTTAATAATTTGAATTTCCAAATAAAAGTCTTTCAAAATTGTTGTCACAGGTGGAGTAAGAAAGTGCTGTAACAATTGTTTGAAGATAACCATCGATGGCAGAACTCTGGCATGCCTTGCAATTGTAATATGGAATTCTGTGATCGACTAGATGTATGTGTCAGATTTGGAGGGCCTTGTCCATTAATGTAATGTTCCTTACTCTTCCTGTTTTCTGAATTTGAAGGAACACTAACTGGAAAACCTCAAACTTGCAATTCCTAAGTAAGTTTTAGGTATTTTTAAGTGCATAGTGAATCATCTGCACCTTCAATGATTTTTTTTTTTTTTTTTTTTTTTTTTAAATTCTGTGCCTTGGGGTGTACTGAAAGCAAAATTCTTCATGTTTTCCCATTCTTTGAAGTTGAAAAATACCTGGGTCAAACTGGGCAGAATAATCTAGAGGTAAATGCTCCTCCATAAATGCAGCTGTGAAGGATCTTGATTCAGTGCAATTCTTGCCATTTTACTAGAGAAAGAGTTTGGATTGATAAGACACAGGCAGAAAGGTTACAAAATTTGTGTGCTGAAGAGCTGCTATGCATAGAAATGCCAAAGCTGCGAAACATGAGGAGGAGGCAATTTCTTAGCAGTTAGCTGGTGAAGGTAATGCTGCTTTCCTCCGTGGAAAGTCCCAGCTCACATACTGTTATTTTATGCTAGACTAAAGATTGGGAAGATTTCCTGGTTCCATTAAATTCAGTAGCAGAATTGGTATTACTTAATGGAATTAGGTTTTCATTTTGAGCTCTAAGAAACCTCAGTTTTGAAAACGGATGAAGGTAGTTGCACAAAGAATCACTTGTCATTAATGTTTTTATTTTTATTTCTTCAAAATTTGCTGTACAATCCTGCAAATCTTACTTTTTTAATTATAAAATGTCTATGCAGATGCCAATCAAATCTGTTGGGTGGGGGGAAGAAGAATTCCTTCATTCCTTCTTAGCATAAAGTGGAAACAGCGTATTATATGTCCTCAGAAGAAAGAGAATATAATTAATTGAAAATTTAGAGTAGGACAAGCCCACGCTTAAAATATACAAAATGAGAAAAGTAATACTTAATCTGATTTAGCATAGTTTTTTTACAAAGCCACAGTGTTTAAAAAAAAATAGAAAAATATTGTGTATGTTGAGATGATGGAAGGACATAGTACTGAATTTGCAAGAATTCTGTATTTTCCCTCCAATGAGAATAATAGCAAAAATCCTTGTAAAAAAATATTTTTAAAACAAATATGTTAATACAGATATTAGAGGTTAGCTTACTACTATTTTCAAGCATTAGTAAACTGTAAACAGAATGTTAACGGTGAAAGGATCCCTTTAATTTCTACTAGACTCAAGTGTGTGGACATTGTCTGGATGTTTTAAAATGTATTTTCTAAGAGGGTGGAAAAAACATTGGAAAGCTGAAGGGTCAAGATATGGTAATGTGTTCAACATTTTGAATAATAAGTATAGTTGTTGCCGCAATTTGTACCTGTACATAAACACATCAACTGTTGAAAATAGAATGCAGCTGACACTTGCAGAAATAAAATTTTATGATACTATAATTTAGAAGTTAAATATCAAAATAAAACATTTTTGTTCAGTTTCTTTCATTGAGCTTTTCTTAGTAGTATAAGAAGACTTGGCTTAAGAGTCCAATTGTTTAATTGTTTTATCCAAAACACTTTTAATGCAGTTATGCACACCACACAAATAACCAGACTCTCTAACTGCTATTCATACTGCTATTTTGATGGGTGTTTAATATAGTCAAGCAACTGTGAGAAACTTTAATTTTGTAAAACTTCTGTATTGGACAGACTGGGTCTGATTTTTTTTTTTTTTAAATAAAACTGCCTTAATATGATTTTATGTAATTATTTTTCCTATATCCTCCTTGAAGGTTTCCTAGCAATATGTGGTTCTGCATGTCAAGTGAAACCTATCCACACCAGCTACAAAACTATAATAACCTGGATTGGATTAATTTTGTCAAAGAAGATGTGATAATTACCTAAGATTTATATGCTTTTTGTATACATCCAAGTGGATTTCAAAGCACTGTTCCAGACAATGAACTCTGCAAACTGTAATTTCAAGGATAAGCCTTGAAACCACTCATATTCCTTATGTTGTTCAGGTAAATGAAGATTTTTATAATGGACTTTTGGTCCAATCAAACTTAGAATGCTATAGAAAAATCTGTAATGAGTCTGTAAAAGTTGTTATTATTGAAGACTTGAACTGCTTACTTAATATCAGATAGTTTGCATATACATTAGCTATGTTGAATTTACAGGATGATGTTTATAATGATTAAACCTGTTGTCGTCTTTGGGCGTCTATCCCACTATTCCTAATTCTGCTTCTATCACCAGATAACTCAGAGACATTCTGAGGGGTCACTAGGCACGTGAATAGTTGCATTAATAATTCAAAAGAGAATTTGATAAGTTACTTCTCTGTATCTGAACTGTACTTCTTTGAGATGTGTTATCCATATGTATATTCTGCAGTCCTAATTTCTGTATCCTCTGCCTTGGAGCCCTGTACATGAGGAACTTTGTGGTTGAAAGAAAATGGAAAGAAGGTGTTGCTCTAGTTTTTATACCTTCAGTTTAAAACATGAGAACCCTTGGGATGCTTTCATGATGTTTGGGAACTGTTGGCTAAAATTCTTACACCTTGAGGATGTGGAAAGATATGCTTCGATATAAGGATGTGCATATGGATAATATCTCAAAAAACTTAAGGAACTAAGCTCTCATTTTTCTTTTTTTACCTTGCATTTAAATAGTTTGGTGACTTGATACTGAAATCCCCCACAAAGAAAAAAAACACCACACAACAACAAACACTTTTTGAGTTATAGTGAAAAACGTGCACTACACACAGCATGTGCATTCAAACTATAACTGGTCAGATCCAAATTACTTCTAAAAGGTCAGAAGTTAAAGGTGGTGCTATAGATCAGCTAAAAGAATAGATCAACTGAAAGAATTTTTCCCTCTATCTGCTATAAATTATTTTATTTTACTTGCTATCATCTATTGCTGTTTCTCAGACTCGTAAAAAAACAGAACAATGGTCAATTCATATATTTTATTACTGGATACAATTTCATTCTTTATTCTCTTAGAAGTGATTTAATAAAGTCTGATTTACTATGATGTTCATTTTTATGGGGAGCTGCACCGTTGACAATGATTTCATATTTATAGCAGTCTATGGAAACAGTAGAGATTGGACATATTATCCTGTTCACAAAAAGCAGAAGAAAAGGAAATGTTCTTTCCTCGGTGTCGGATGTCACCTAGTTGACCAGAAATTGAAGTGCTTGCCCATACCTACCTCAATGCTAAAAGCTCAGTTCTTAGTGATTTTGGTATTTTACTCCACTGCAGATACTTAGGGAAGGCTGGGCGTTTGGGAACATTAATGTGAAAATATGAAAGATGCTGGGGGGGCGGGGAGGAAGTTTAGTTATATATAGTTAGTGTCGTGGTTTAACCTGGCAGGCAGGCAGCCACCCCCCCCCCAGCCACTCGCTCACTCCCCCCCCACCCCCCCCCAGTGGGACGGGGAGAGAATTGGAAGGGTAAGAGTGAGAAAAACTTGTGGGTTGAGATAAAGACAGTTTAACAGAATAGAAAAGGGAAAATAATAATAATGATAGAATATACAAAATGAGTGATGTACAGTGCAATTGCTCAGTACCTGCTGACCGATAACCAAGTAGCGATCACTACTTCCTTGATCACGCCTACCATTCATATACTGAGCATGACGTCACATGGTATGGAATACCCCATTGGCCACCTGGGCCAGCTGTCCCGGCTATGCTCCCTCCCAGCCTCTTCCAGAGCATGGAAGCTGGGTGTCCTTGACTAGCAATGTACTTAGCAACAACTAAAAACATCAGTGTGTTATCAACATTCTTCTCATACTAAATCCAAAACACAGCACTAGGAAGAAATTTAACTCTATCCCAGCCAAAACCAGAACAGTTAGATATAATAGTTTATAATAAACTCTTAATAGATGTAATAGTTATAATAGTAAACATCAATGTGAGAAGAAATTAACATCTGGAGAATTTTCTTCATCAATTAATAAAAAGACTTCTTTTTTAATGGATAGGGAGCTGTAACATTCAAGGCTGATTTACCCAGAAATCAGACTACCTTTTTTCCAGACTCTGCTGGTAGGTTCACAGGCCTTGACAATAGATAGAAGATTGAACTAGTGTGAGTGAGTGTATGGAATGCTGTCCTGTTGGGTTGCTGATTTAGTTGGAATTCTACCTATTTAGTTGCTACTGGTGTGCAAAAAGATCTACTTGGAGAGGCAGTCTTGTTGATTATACAAGTCAGGTAAATTTATTTCATAATAGTCTATCAAATGGGTATTTTTTCTCCACAGGGGAAATACGCATCTGTGGTTTCGCGTAATTGTAAATGCTGTAACACATGTGTGCTCCCTGTGCAAGTTCTGTATTAATCCTTTGACTGTAAATCAACATCAAATTCTTCACATAATTTGCTCTGAATTTCTGTAATAGCCAACCATGTTTATGATGAGATTTTACTCAACCAAAAATATTTGGCTATTGATAATCATAATATAATTTCCTAGGGAATATAACATTTCTTATTAATAGACATGGAACCTGAGATTACAAAAGGGCCTGGGCGACTGATACAGTGTTTTTCCCATATCAGAGTAAAGCAATCTTTGGAAGCTACACTCTGCCTTTTATTGGAATATTGACTATTGCCAACAACTGCAGACCAAGAGTTCCCTATTACCTTTGATAGTACACTAAAAATACAGATCAAAACTAAAAATAGAAGTCACCTCTTCCATGGCTGAGAAAATTTTATTTCTAACCCAATTACAGAGGATTAAACTTGTCAAAAGACTGGATGCCTAGCATAGCAAAAGGGAATGGACTTGTTTTATTTATTTTTTACATAGTTACCAAACTAAACTGTGTTTCAAATAAAGTTCCCAGAAGGATTTTACATGGAGGAAACGAGTGCCAAGAATATTTTCACTGCAGCTAGCTACTGCCTGATGAAAGTAATCTGCAGTGCAAATTGCGGAACAATAATCACCATATAAAAGTCTTTTTCAGTAACATTTTCTAAGCCTTTTATGAATGCTGTGGCCACACCCCTTTTAGTAATGCTTTATTTCTCAGATGATTCAACCAATTTCAGTGGGTCTGGTTATGAAATCCAATATTCACAATGTGAGTGGCACATACATTAGAGGAGTTGTTTGGTGTGTCACAAGTCAGATTTTTTTCCTCACAAGTGCGCAGCTGGGGATATAAAAGCCATAAGCAAGTGTTGTTATCCTAATTTTACATAAGAAATGGATAGGAAATAGATCCACTTCAGAGCAGAGATGAGGCTGGTGTCAGTTGAAGACAGAATGCAGGGATTCATGTCTCGGTCTTGAGCCGTAATGGTGCTTCTTTCAACATTCTGTAACTAGTCAGTGTATTTGGTTAGAGATACTATTATTGCAGCTTTTGCCATTTTGCAATAACCTGCGTGATAGAACAATCAACAGGGCACTGTTTTATGCTCCGGAGTTCTGTTGCACCACTGTAACAAGTCATCTACTGATGGAGCATGGTGGGAAACAGAGGGCGGCACAGCAAGAACTGCAAGAGAAGGAAGAGGTAGATTTGGGGCAGACGTTAAGCAATGTATTTTATTTCCTCTACAACATCTCACAGAGACCTCTGAAGTGTGAGTTACCTTAGAGCAGCCTTTTGACAGACTCTGCAGGGGCCTGCTTCAGCCCCATAGCGCTCCTTGGTAGTACTTCTCCTGTAGAAGTGCATTGCTTGATGTGATCGTGATTTGCAAGAATGACTCCTTTATAATTTTGATGAAAATCAGGAGTGATTTCATTGCTGTCAGTTACATCATACTTATTTCAAAATAATTAAAAGTGAGAATAGAATTAGACCTACTTGTCTTTAGCAATGTCTAATGTGGGGGATGTACCCATAAAAGTCATTAGTCATCAACAGAAAGGAAACTGTCTACTCTTTATTGTAGCTTTTGCAAACATGCCAAGGTGTGATTTAGGTGTTAGGAAGGAAACCACCATCTCTTTGCGGAACAGTTGGACAACGCTCAGCTACTGAGGGTGGAGTGAGAATAATAGTTACAGTGAATCAGGAAAGCAGGGCAGGATTCTTATTTCTAAACTTTACCCTCTTTGCTTAGACTGCCTTTAGACCTGAGAAATACAGGTACGCTTATTTGAATATTCCTGCTCTTACTCTTAAATTGGCTTGTTAAAAACATATTTTTTTAAGTGTAACTATCCAATGTCACTGTATTTTAAGATAATGTTTTGGACTGAAGTAATACATTTAACACTTGCATTCTATATTTTGCATACTAAAGAAGATTTCATGCTTGTTAAGATTTAAAAATGCTGAATAAACAACAGTTGCAAGTTGTGTTATATAGTTTATCATCTTAAAAACCAGGAATTACAAATTAGTAATTACTAAAGTGTTAAATCTCCCTGGACAACATCTTTAGTTGATGTGGTTGAGCAGATTCCAGTATGTTATATAATTGTAAAATTTACATCAACTAATTCTTCGTTGCCTGTGTACGTAAGTGTGGAAATTTTGAGGACACATAAAATAGACTAAAAGTTAAAGGTCTCTAAACAGACCATCTTTTCCCATTTCCGGATAATAAATACCAAATTAAGCTTTAAAACAGGGGTCTAGAACTGTCACTTTTCCTTTACAGGCATGGTAAGTCCTGAATAAAAGATGGGCGGGCAGTTGCTGCCTGTCACAGCTCTGCTTTTGTAATAGGCACCACTTCAGTGGCACTACCAAAGCAGGGGATGGGACATCTGTTTTCTAGTTTTCTTGGCAGCAGCCGTGATGAAGGCTCAATGTTTCAGGAGTCCATCAGAAATGATCAGACCTGAGCAGCCTCAAAGATTTCTACATTCTGCTAATTATGTCGATACTGCTGGCAGCCCAGGTTTTGCCTGTAACATAGTGTTGATTAAAACATAAATCCCTGTGTAGCTAACTTTGCCATAGGGCTAAAAAAGTGCCAGGTCCCCATATACTTGTCTAATTTATGTAAATTGCTGCTTTAGGAGCAGAAAAGAAGTAGTCGTAAAACTATGGCATCTTGATGGCTATTTTCCATTGATGGCTATTTTCCAGTTGAATTGTCCCTAGTTTAAAAAGAGTATTTCACCTTAAGTACCAGTTTCTTTAAATGTGACTTTAATTCCAGAGTATTTTCATACTGTGAAAAGCGGAGTTCAGAGATTACTTTAGTATCCCAAACTGAGGAAATTAAATGGAATTTAATACATTTACTTAAAAAGAAACAAGGTCTGATATCCATATGTCTATGTCTATGCTGCATTTCTAGCCTTAGCAATTTGAAACAACTGAAAGATTAAATCTCACTGCAAGATGTTAGGTTTGAAATGGAAAGCCTAACCATGGTTGAGAAACACAATTCATTATTCTATTTTAAAATATTTCTGGTATCTGGGCTACAAAATGTGGTGAGCTACTTTTCATCTTTTATTATTGTTTTTCCATTGGCTGTTTTATGTTGGCAATACTACTACTGAAAAAGACTTACCACCTACATTTCATTTGAATTTGCATTTGTGTGAAGTGATGTAATTGTTAGTATTTATTATTATACTGAACTAGTGCCTATAGACTTCGGTCACAGAAAATAGGATTATCTTTACCAGGCACAGTACAAACGCATACCAGAAAGGTAGTCCCTTATCTAAAGAGCTCATAATCTATTTGCTTCCATCTTCACAGCCCTTTTTTTTTTTTTCTTTCTGATCAATAGGGCTTCCTAGTATACTTCCATACTTCTTTCCTCCAAAACAGGGATGGCTGTTACCATCTGTAAATTATTTGTCACTGCTTTCCCCAGGTTGTTGACCTAATGGGACCTACTCATGGTCACTTGCTGTTAATCTCGTTTTCTCAGCGTCGAACGGGTGCCATTTGCCTTTTTTCGGTCGGTCTTCCTCCCTGTTTTGAACACCAACGTGGCGGTGGGAGCTGAGCTTCCAGGGCGGCACAAGCCGAGCAAAGCCCGTGGCACTGTCATGGGGAAGAGGGCGGCGTGCCGGTGCCGTTCTCACCTCCTGCGTTTCGCAGGTCCCGGCCTCCCCACCCGG
>NW_009221175.1:0-351 GCF_000690835.1 Fulmarus glacialis | reverse complement strand
GCAAGCTGAAGTCATCACTGATGTTTCCTCCCTCCACTGGGGAGAGACACTTCTTTCCAGCAGTGGCGTTTCCCCTGTCAGAGACAGAGTTAGGTCAAACAGTCACCTCTTCTTGTCCCACCTTGAGACAGGACACCCAGACAGGGAAAGGCAGGAATCTCCTCTACCTCCTGTACCCATGCAAACCACGGGTGACATCTGAGGTGCCAGAGGTTGTCCAAGACATGAGCAGGTCACTGTTGCTCGGATGGAGCAATTCAGAGGGACAGGGCAGTGCCTGGGGTCATCATTTTGGAAGCCGGTGGGGCATTCCTTTGCCAGCTGAAGTGACAGCAGATGCTGACATTTAGG
>NW_009221174.1:0-48747 GCF_000690835.1 Fulmarus glacialis | reverse complement strand
ATATAATATTAATTATATTACTGGGAGACGAAAATGCTATTTACTGGTTTAGTTTATTAGTAGATACCCAGTTAATGGCTTCATTTTATGCCAGGTGAGATTCCGATCATACCTATGAAACTGTGGGGTTGCCTCTTGTCCTGCTCCTTGCGAAAGAAACTGATAAATATTCAGGCACAATTACACAAGCACCCCATATGTCAGTGCACATATACACGGAAACACACACAGATACACATGTAAGTACTCCTTAGGTTTTAACATTATAACTTAATTGTTTCTGATGATGGGTAAACTATAAATTAAATTTTTGTGGTTTAGAACTTTTTTGGTGGTTCTCCCCCAAATGTTAATGCCTTTTATTAAAACCCAACAACAACAAGCTCCCCAGAAGACACTACTGAAACGATAAACAAATTTTCTGTTTACCAAAACTTAAATTTTCATTGAAATAAAATTCCAACATGCAATTCACTACTGCTCCCAAATATCCTTCAGAAACAGCATCAAAAATTCCAGCAACATTTTTGCCTTAAATTGCCATTGCTTTGTTTTTTCAGCATTTTTTTTCAGGGCCATTTTCCAATGACAGTTGGGGTGTTTGCTTGGTTTTGGTTTATTTCAACCAACTCAAGCAATAATCTATTACATGGGCCTCCAGGAGGCTACTGTAGGATGTTTGCTTGGGAGAAGCAAGTCCAAAGGGGAAGTCCATCTTAGAAAGGAATCCAGATACACAGCTCTTACTGGGCAATACTATCTTCCCCAGCCCAAGACATCCAGGGCATAGCAAGGAGAAAGACAGTATTAATGGATTAGGTCAAAATAGTAGAGCAGAAAGCAAGACGGTCTTCATTCTCTTAAATTAATTTCATGTTGGGAGCGGATCGGCTCATCTTTCCACCGAAAGAGGAACGAGCACCAACCCTTTTGTGGTTCAGAATGTGGAACGGAGTGACCAGGTGGCAATATGTAATAAGATGAAATTATTTCTTTTCTGCTAAAGGTGCTGCTGTGAGTTCAGTTCCTACTGGAATAGATTTGGCTCAAGAAATGGATCAGGGTGGGGTTTGCGTTTTTTTTGAAGTAAATTTTATGTAAGCTTTGGCAGGGAAAGCCATGGGACACGTTCTCGCCTTGCGCATGGACTCGTCCCTCTCTCCCCACCTGAGCGCTGATAATTTCTGCTTGCTTCATCGGCACCGCAGAAAGAAAAAAACAGGCAGAAATTTGCTGTTCTGTATCAACAGAAATGGGGGTTTTTGTTGCAAGGGGTCTGCAGCGATGTACGCAGTTAATCTTCTGTTAGCTTTCCCAGTCTCAGGAGGGCTGGTGGAACTTCTGCAGCCACGAGAAATGGTGACTATTCCCATACCAACACCTTCCGTTTCCAAGTTTGCACCTGGAGAAATACACCTGAATCTATGGACCTTTTGCAGACTCTGGCACAGAGTCCAGAGCATTTTTTGTACCAAGACACATTTTTTTTAACCACTCTATCTAAGAGATCCAGGATTTTCTGTGTCACAAGCTGATGTTTCTTGTCGGTGAAAAGATTTTTATAGGTCTTACTCCAGTCCCAGCAATGTCTCTGTACTGAAGCAGGCCCAAGTAGGAATGACATTCGAAAAGTTGGTAGATTAGAAAGGTTTGGGTTTTTTTTAATTGCTTTGATGTGGATTCCTTGATCGGTTCATGAGACCCCGACCTTTAATGTCGGTATGAAAAAAATGGGTGTCTGTGTGGGCTGACCGAACCACAGGCTCTCTGCCTGTGTCATCCTCTGTGGAGGGAGGCGAGCGGGTGGATGATTAGACATGGTCATCTCATTGCGCAGGAATTTCTCACGATTCTCCCCAAACTAGCCTCTGGGAAAGAAGCTGACAAGCAGCCGTTGTCCAGGTCTTAAAAGATGGCAACACCATGCTGCGGACTTTTCCCATCAGATTTCTCTTATTCTCAGGAGCCTGTGATCCTGCCCACCCTCAGTGTCCTCACTGACGGTACTCTCCGCAGGGACTCGACATCTCTTTCAGTCCTCCTGGCGGGACACCGTGGCTGTACGGATTGCAGAAAGTCTCAAAAACCCTTCTAAGGGTTTGACCTTTCTCTTTTGCCCTCAAAGAGGACATTGAGAGTTTTTCAGGAACCGCAGCACAGCGTGTGGGGACGCGATGCTCTCTTCACGCCACCGAGTTTCAGAAGCCCAGCAAGATAATTCCGAGTTTTGGAACTGCAGAATGGCAGTGCTCCGCAACGAAATCCTGAATCGTTTGTTGTGCATTTCTTACTGTGATGAATTACTCTAGCGAAGGACGAGGATGCCAACTTTGTCCCTGTTTTCAATGGGACTTGGAAAGAGATGAGCAGAATCTTTTCTTGATCTTTTGTATTGAGATAGATACTAATGATTTACACGGTGAAGTCAAGGCTGCTTCTGTGAAGGTAGAAGATGTTAGACCTTGCAGCAGGAAAAGAGGCTCTAGCTGCTTTCCTGTGGTTATTAGGTTTTGTGTTCTTTTGGTTTTGTGAATATATTCAAAAGGAAGCAGGAAAAAACCTATCTCTAAGGAAGCAAAGATCTTCCTTCCTGTTGGGAAAGGAGTCAGCGAGGATGATAAATTCCTTGCCAAGTGAGTCATTTCTTCACTTAAGAGACTTCAAAGCTTTAAAAATTGCTTTTCGGAGCATGGAGCTTAGATATGAAATTGCATGCGCTCTTAATGGATGAAGCTGATCTTTCCCTTGACGGGAAATGATACATAGAAAGATGGCAGGGGAATTAGTGGTTTTGAGTGAGATGCTGCAATATTAGCTCTTCTCAGAATAGCTCTAACAAATACCCTTTTATTGTATTGCGCGCCGACAGAAGCGAGAAGCATAGGACTGCTCAATGCTTCCAGTGTTAGTTGTCAAATAGTTTACAGGCTAAGTAAATATTTATAGGATAAATAAAGGAAAACTAAACAACAATTTTAGTTTGACAATCGTGCGTTTTCTTGAAAGATGCCTGGAAATGACGTGACTAAAAATAGGACCACCACATAGCGTTTATTTAAGAAGCAGGTAAAGTGAGAGCTTTTTACAGTGCTACCTATCAAAGCCCCAGCCGCACCGTGGCTGCCTCCTCAGCTCTCACGTTCTTTGAGAAACTGTTATGAAGGCTGCTGGTGGTTCCTGGTCCTGTGAGAGCCGAACAAATGTATTTGTCCTACTGCTTTCAACTCGTACAGGGAATTAATTGTACATTAATGCTGTGCAAATTTCAGAGCACGAACTGAGACAAGTGGCGTGAAAGGGGATTACTTTCTCTTTTTTGAGTATTTGATGACGTGGTAAAGTGCTCATCATCAGCATACCAGTTTTTCTAGCACTTGAGCCTTCCCAAATGTTGTATATCAATCCTAACTTAATACTCCAGGTCCTTGAACACCTAAAACCTACACTGTGTTTATTCTGGGTGCTAATTCCTTTTGAAGGCTTTTGACAATCTTTCAGCCTTAGCTTAGGTGAATGGTCAGTGTGTTACACGGTCACAAAGCAAAAATCCCACGTTTCATGTTGAATCCCCCACTAAGTACCATGACTACCATTTCGTGGAGTAAAACCCAGCCAAAACCCATGCAACATTCAGCCTGTTAAAGCTAAACCCCCCGCACTGTCGCCTTTGAAGTGTCAGTGCAGCGAGCCCCAAGCAGAGAGATGAGCTATGAGAGACGGTGCCCGTGGCAGCTCCTGCCAGAGGGGACACCTGCGACCCCATCGCGCGAGCTGGAATATTCTGAAGTTCCTCAAAAACCTCCAACTACTCAAGCAATTGAATTTAAGTTGAATTTAAGTTGAATTTAAGCCTTGCTAGCTTAAAGAAAAATTAACAATTTACTTTGATCAGAACTAGAGTCCAATTTATTTTATCTGGAGAACCTTCCTTTTGAGGAAACTTTTTAAAAAGTACTTCAACCCAATCTTACTCAAATTGGTTCCGTACCAGCTGTATGGATTTCCAATAAATGCGTCATGGGGGGAAAATAAAGCTGCACAATAAACATGTGATGTGAGCAGCCATAAAGGCGACCTGGTCAGAAGGGAACAAGTACTGAACAGAAGGTGTCTCCTGAAATACTGAGAGAGAAATTGCCTGCCAGCCTGGGAGCTGTGAGCCTGCGAACCAGAAGTATCCTTGAGAAGCACAGCCAGCATCTTTGAAGTGCAGCTGGGTACCTAGAAACCAGAGACATCCTGAGATGCCCTCAATAAGCACAAAACCAAGGAGCTGTAATGGCAACTTACTGTCTGAAAAGGTGAAAAATAAACTGGAAAAAGGGGAAAACATCTTGAGAAAGCAAGCATCGGGAACTGCCATGGGCTGTTCTATCTGCAAGAACAGGAGAAGTCCTGAAAAACAAAAATTGGTCTGAGAGAATAGAAATCATCATCATCTATTGGCTGTCCCAGGTGAAAAACAGGTATTAACAACATCTATTGGCTGCTCAAAGTGGTGGTGTCCGACATCCTCTTATGCCTCTAGGATATAAAAATGACTTTCTATCCAAAATGCAGCCTCCCTCTCTTCCCGTGCCGCACATACTTGTCCCTTTCCTAAACAGGTCTGCGTGAACTTTCTACAGGGCCTTGGACCCTCGCTGGGGACGCCTGGCTGACTCCAAACTCCGTGACATGGATCACCTCTGAAGTGAGACTCTGCCTGTTGGTGTACTGTTCCCCCACTGAGCCCCGGTCTGGGGCCGGTCTGGTTTGTCCTCCCACCTCTGGGATAGTTGGGTCCCTTCCGAGATCTGTCTAATGCGTTTGGGGCCACATATATACATGTAAGTAACCTATCATATCTCCTGTTACATTATTGGTAAGTTTGCTTCAGTAGTATTAACTTTGTTGTAACCTGTAATATTACATATATATACTTCACTGCTGCTATTATTGGATGCTGCTGTAATTGATTGTGGATGTAACTGATTGCTGCTGTATTATTGATTGTTGCTATACTATTGCTTGCTGATAGTAATTTGTGATAGCTTGAAATATATGTATATTTGCTTTCTTAATCATAGGTTCCCTTGCTAGTGGTGATTTGTGTGGTATTTGTGGTAATCTGTAACGAAGTAGAGAAATTTAGAGGAAAAAGCCGCTGTGCCCTTGTGTATTACAAAATCCTACGAACCCACAGTCTCCATCTTTATACACCCGCGGGCCGGGTAACCCTTTAGGTCGTGACACCACGTTAAAACTTAAGTCACCCGACCCCAGCTCTTAAGCGCAGGATGCAGAACAGCCAGGAAAGAATAAGGAACAACACGCACAGAATTCTCTAATATCAAAATATAGCAATTTATTCAAGACACTGAATATGATCTGTTGATTCTCTCCTTAAAACAAATGAGCTACAATACACAAGGTGAATTTGAAGAAAGTGTGGGTGGGGGAGAAACAAAATAAGGGTTGATGTTGTTTCAACAGAACCTAGGAAATGCTGAAATGAGAACCAAGTCTGGCTGCAAGTCTGACACAGACAATAAAAACTGCAGAAGCCAGAATTCAGAATTTCAGTGAGTGGCTGAAAGAACATTTCTGCAATTGACAAAGAACCACATCTTTTAAAAAGGCAAAAGGAGGGAAAAAAGGAGGAAAAATTAAAAGGGGAAAAGAAAAAAGAAACCCAAAAACAAAGCAGACCCTTACATTTGACAAAGTGCACTTCACTTGGCTCTAAAATTAGCTATTTTTTTCTTTTTTTTAAACAAATTAAAAGGAAATTTCTAAGATGTAGCATGGGGTTAATGTGTGTATAACCCTGTAAGTCAGGCCCTTTAGTGCCCCATAAGGGACCCAGTGTTTTCTACATAAAAGATTCAGTATCCTTCTAACCCACAGAGTCGAGTGGTTTTTCAGAAACTGGTTTTTTTCACTTCAAGGCCAGTTCCAGACAGCCAGCAATGATAAAAACCCAGTAAGTCTCTCGATGCTTTCACAATCCTGTTTGGTCACTTCGGCTTTTCAATTTCTCTTCCGTTACAAAGAACTCGAAACAAAATTATCAAAAAATATTGCATGAAAAAAATGAAGTCCACCAGCCTGTTGCTTCACGCTGCTCCGTTGCAGGGGAGCGGCAGACAGGCACCGCTCGCCGGGGGATGCCGCCGCAGCAGCGCAGGAAAGCAAGAGCTCCCACCAGGGCACTCTGCAGGTCTAGGCTCAGCCGTCCACGTTGAACTAGAGCCTGGAAAAGCCTCTCTCCCCACCGCCCACCTCCTGACGAAAGCAGCCCGCTAGGCTAGGATCAGCCCTTGCAACGGCATCTTCTGCCTTCCTTAATAGCTGCCTTCATTTGAGCTGAAAACTATCTACTACCGTATCTTTGAGGATTTCCCAGTCTTCAGGGTCTTGGGGAGAGGAAGAAAGGTGAATTTTCCTAGCTTTTCACATATGCTGCTTTCAAATCTGATGGTCTGTATAGAAAACTCTCTGGACAGCAGCCTCTCTCACACGTAGGCTTTGCAAACCAACCGATTTTCAAATTTTGTTTCTCCTGGCCTCTTACCTCCATGTAGGTGGGCAGAGGAAAGGTGGTGTTCCGACAATTTAAAAAAAGGAGAAAGGAACAGGCATCATGGACACTGCCCAGTTACCTACAGTAGCTATCCCGGGAACAACCACAGAACACGGGCTATGTAGCCAGCCAGCCATGTGGCGTCGCTGAACTCGGATTGAGCAACCTCATCTCCTTGAATCCCGAGGTCCGGCCCATTCAGGGTGACTCAAGGGACAGAGGCAAGGCCAGGGCCCCGTCCCCGCTGCCCTCCGCCGCCTGCAGACCCACAGCTTCTGCGTCTTGTTCTCAGAAACGTCACCCAAAAGCAGCTGAGGAAGTTAACCGTGTACATACAATGATTGTAATCAAATCATCGTCCCAACCGTGCTTTATAAAACCACATTAAACCTTTGTATTCAAATTCAAGTCTCTCTTTGAACAAGTACTCTTTTTAAGTAGTGACTTTAAATTAGTAGGTACATGTGGTTATTATAAAACAGTGCAAAACTGCCAGCTGACCATCTACAGCCCATGCTCTTGGAACAGAAAACTAAAACCAACACATAAATGCATTTAACACCAAAAATAATCCTTGATATCTTCCAGCATCCAATTCTTTGATATAAATTATAAACAAGTCTAATTGTCATTAATAACCAAAATCCCACATAACTGTTTTCACCTCAAGACTGAGTAACCCTTTTACCAGTTATTACTTTTCATTCTTTTCTCCTTTCCAAATATGCATCTTCAAGAAACACAGCTGAAGCTGGCAGTGGCTAGTTAGATACCATGCAGATTCAAGCGTAAAGAGAGAAAAACACAGGAGGAAAAATGAGGTACGGATTCCACGACGCCATGATGATGCCACAACGCTTGGCAGGTCTTGCACCACCCGTTCAGCACTAGGGCTCTGGTTTTGGTTTTGCTCGGATCAAATCACCACTTCAGCAGCCGTGGTCAAATCAAAGGGAAGACCCTGTGTTACAGAAATAGCGACTTTGGGCGGGAAGGTACTACCTGATGTTAAGGGGGTTCTCTGCTTGTTTGTTTTCCTCTCTCCTACAAATCCTAGCCTAGCCTGCGGGCTAGAGAGGACACCTCTTTGACTCAGCCGGTTCTGAGGATTTGTCTAAATAACGGCTGCCACCACCCCAAGGTTGCCTTTACAGCACTTTCAGTAAACTCTGCCTATGCATCCTTCTTTGCATCCATCATTTGCTCTTAGAGTCATGTAGTCGTCAGTAGGCTCCACTGCCGATGTCTAGCTTGCAGAGGATCATGTCCGAAGTGGATAGGTGGTGCTTTGGAAGTCTTTATTGTCATTCCGATCACTTCACCCACTGTAACTTTATAGTAGTATATATGTTGAGATACAATTTATATATCCGTTATCATGGCCTCACCTAGTGGAGAGTTCTACGTTGTCTTCTGCGCACCGCACTGAGGACACCCTCAAGGCTAGATGTGTCTGGGCAGAGAGTGAGCCTCCAAGTGCAGGCCCAGAGCTTTCCTTGTCGCACGCAGGAGACACACGGCTGAGGGCGAGAGCAGCACCACATACTGCCGACGCAATGGAAGAGCCTGCTTCTGGGTGCGTGCCGACCATGGATGGACAGGAGCTTGGCAAGAGTCCGTTCTTCAACAATGATAGATGCAGTCAATAGATCTTGGTCCAACTGGTCCCATTAAGTCGGTGGTAAAACCCCGTGGACTTACGGGAAGGGAAACAGCTGAGTGGGATGAATAGTGGAGGACAGCACTGCTCAGCAAGGCCACGGGCAGCCAAACCCATGTTCTGTACGACATCTGAACTATTGCTAGAGGAAAGAAGATACACAATCGTTTTCTCCTGGTTACCAAGGACAACCGAAAATATGGACTCAAGAAAATGAATGCTATGTTTATAGTCTCAAACTTAGGAATCCCTTTTAATATGTGTACATCACCAAACAGCCACAAAAATGAAATGAGACTATATCAATGGCTGGCTGCTGGAAGAGGACTCTTAGTAAATGACTGGCATTTATTGTATCAAGTATTCTTTCTGACAGCACTTTCTGAGAGAGAAGAGAAAAAGGATACTGCACCTTTCATGTTCCTTGGACTCTGTGTCATTCTTTTTGCTTGAATTACACAACTGGTCTACATTTGGTGGCCATTTTAGGCTTTTAAAACTGTTTAACATAAAAAATATTTTTTTTCCAAAAATACACTGGGTTCTTTCTGTTAAAAGTCATCTTTCTCCTGTAAAAATCTTCCCCAGCACTGCATTCTTATATAAAGCACTTATTACACAATTTGCTGAAAGTGCCCTTGAGACGCTAAGATCTGAAGCATGGAGGATTTTTTTTTCTTTTAAACGGAGAGAAAGAAAGGAAAAGGAAGAGAGAGAAGAGAGGAGAAGCAGTCTGTCAAAAATTTTCATTGTCATGTCCACCTGGTTGCATCTACTATGGGCATATAGGGAAAAAAGAAAAAAAAAAGGGCAAGAAGAAAGAGGAGAAAAAAAAAGGAAGGAGAAATTGGGAGTGGTAGGGAGAAATAAAAGGAAAACAAAAGTTTCATCCTAAGCCTGGGATCCTCCAGGCTGTAATATTCCAGCTGATAGAAAAACCACTGAACAAAAAAAGTAGTCTAGAAAATAGAAAGTGTTGTGATTACAAAGTTGAGCATTTCATCAGTACAAACTGGTCTTTGAACGTCCTTTGGGAGAGCAACTGTAGTGTCCAAATTGGAAGGAAAAAATACAACACCGCATGGAGGAGGATTTTTTTTCCCTTTTGGTTTATCACAGCATTTTTCTTTTTTTTTTTTTTTATTAATTTTTTTTTGGCACAGCTTTTTTTTCCCAGCCATCAGAGCAAGTTCTCAGACGCAAACCAAACAGTGCAATGCCTAGCTGGTGGCTTCATGCTTCCAAGGCTGAATGTTCCAGGTGGAAACCATTCCCTCCCCCTCTGAAGTGACTGTGTTTTTACTCCTTGATGAAGGTTACGGACAAAATACTAGACACCTGTGGCCAGGGAGAGTTGGTTTCACGGTACACTCTAACTTTGTTCAAGTTCGTACAGTTCTGGAGCTGTTAAGAATAGTTTTGAAGAGTGCTTCTCCCCACACATTCACTGCTGGTCCATTTGAAATTTCTTCTAAAACATTTCACTTTTACTTTCGCAGATCTAGAACACAAACCTGGAGAGAAAAGACTCAGCATTAAGAACCATTTCTGAAAGTGACGTGGAAGTCCTATTCATATACGGCTCTGTACACAGCCTGATCAGCCAGCTGTATGTCATACTCCCCAGCTTCAAATCAGCCTCTCAAGTACCTGTTTACCTGCACACAAGCAAGGGAAGAACCTGACACGGGAGAAAACCCAAGTGAAAACCATACATTTAACATTTAGCTGGACTTTCATTGGATTACAAACAAACATTTTGGTCGCACATCCCAGATAAGATTATGGGCTCTATTTAGTTGCCTGAATACCGTGTCCACTTCCATTTCTGAAATATATCCAAAATAGATGCACAGGCCTGGCAGGCGCGACACAGGACCTAGAGCAGACATGCGCCCATTTGGAGCAGGCCAGGCATGGCACCATCTCAAATGGCACAACTAAGCTCAAGCAACTGAATCACGTCGTAGGTGTATCCTTCGTTAAAACCAGTTGAAAAATACTGCTCTAAAGTAGTTATGCCAGTCAGCCATGTAGAAAAGTTATTTTAAAAAGCTGTAGAGTGTGTTACAACATCTGTGCATCCTTCACAAGCTGACCACGCTACCACTGAAATTTTTTTAAACTAACATTAACAGCAAAAATAGTAATGAATAATCAGCATCTCTATGGCAATATTTCTCCTTTACCACGAGATGAAATCTTTGGGCATCATGCTGAAAACTTCCTCTTTTAGGAACTATTCAAGGGTAAACTTCTTCTGTGAGATAAAACTTAGAAAGCCCCAGGACAACTGTTTACTAGCGAGTTGACTGCTGTGACCTGACCTTCACTAAAAATTGACAGATGAGATAATGATAGAACCAACACTACTGTTGTTCTTATCAAATATGTTTTTAAAAGTCATTCCCATCTTCAGAAATATTCACCTATTCCACAAGCATTCTTCATTTCCGATAGGAACACCACCTCCTAGTATTCAAAACCTTCCAAAGCAGGAGTGTTTTTACTATACTCCACAGAACTACTTATTGCTGTCTTAAGCTGCCTACCCTTCAGCTCTGTCCAGAGAAGGCAGTATGGCATGTATTTTTTTTTTGTTGATGCTCTCCAGAAGAGCAATCTCCACCCAACATGTACGATGTGTAAAGCTTCTTACCGATCCATCTGATGCGCTTGCTCCCACTTTGTCTCCTCTAGCGTTCCAGCAGACTTCAAAGATGCCCCCGGTGCCTCGGTAGCTATGTACTAGAGTTCCACTCTACAAAGCAAAACAGCATGCAAACATTTGATACAGAAGTTCCCCTTCTTTTTCTCTGTTGCGTAGCAGTACATTAAAAAGAAGGGGGAGGGGGGAGGCTATTTACATCATCCAACTACAGTCACCTCCATAAGATGCTGAAGTTAGGAAACTGGTATTTGCTAATGAAGAGAAACAGGCTCCTCCAGAAAGCAATTTACAGCAGGACTCTCAGACGTCTGTTTTTCTCACCTTTATAACTGTAAAGGCCTGGGAACTTAGGCTGAGGTGATCTTTTCTTAAGTTTGTTGTTAATTCAGGCTGTGAGGCATCAGTATCCAGAATTAAATCTGTGGAACTATGATGTCCCACTTTTCTCTAGAATATCCCCAGTCCCCCCAGACTGTACACCCTTTGTATCTATCATCTCCTCAGCACAAAGTATAAGGCAGGTGCATCGGACTCACAACTGAACTCAGCTTGTTACTAAATAGAAGTATCACTTATTTCTAAGAATGAATCCACACCTTTGCTTCACAGAGCTGTTGGCACAATATGATGTACCTGTTTTCATGCCTGCTAGCGTTTTAGCATACAATGAGGGCTGAGCAGAAACATTCTGGACAGTCACCTCACTCCACGCGAGTGGCTCAACTGTTATGCTGGGATTTGTATCAGTCATACAATCAGGTTCACCTTGGCTGGCAGGTCATATGCTACAGAGGTACATGTATCTTCCATTTAAGCTTTTGCTATTAATGTGTCATCTAAACCAGATGTGCTTCACAGTACCTGAGTATTCCATATATGGACACATTTGTCAAAGGACCCACTGGCTAGATATTTTCCATCAGGACTAAAAGCTACACTGTAGACAGGCTCTTGATGTTTTGTTAACGTATGGATGCAGACTCCTCGGTCAACGTCCCACAGCCGAACAGTGGAATCAAACGAAGCACTGCAAGAAGCATTCAAACAGAAGCATGTCTTAATTCGTGTGTTAATAAATTTGTAGTTTGATACTGTAAATGTTTTAGGAGAATACCACAGTTTTTTTCCCTTGACTAAGCAAGAAATAATGTTTCAAACAGAAAAGCTAATATTCACTACAGCCTTTATGATTTTAATTGCAAGAACTGTATCTACAGAACTGAATTCTTGTATGCGGACCCTTTGAGTTTACCTAGGGCGCTGGGTAGGATCACATCACTATCCCTAAGAGCTCCCTCCTTTTGAGATTCTACCTGCTGTTATTCAGGAAGGTCAAATATATATTGTCATTAATAGGATAAATGGTTCCAGAGAGATCTTATTTCTAATGGATTTGCATTATTTAATGAATTAGCATTCTGTAATTCTCTAGAACTGTGGGTCACTTTGTTTCAGTGCTGGTTTTTGTTACAATCCATCTAAATCCCAAACTGTGGGCTTAGAGAAAGGCAAGGGAAATAATTGGTATTAAAAATAATATTAAAAGAACAATTCCAAGAAAGTGAAGTTCTTCCCTGTCCACTCCCAGGCTACGGAGTAAAATAAATAAAACAGCTTCGATACAACTCCTTCTGAAACTGAATACACCATGAACTGATTTGATAATCCCATCAATTGGCATTCTACAAGTAAATGTATTTCCTAAACTCAAAAGAAGGATTTCAAACAGGCTTTCAAGTGGAATTTTAAAGATTATCCAAGCTTTTCTCTGTTAGTTAACAAGGCTGTAAAAATTGTCAGTATCTGCCCAGGTGAGTTGCATGACCCTGGTTAGAACACGTGCCAGCTGGCTGAATGGGCTGCCATCTGTCCCATTAAGCACCTTCATTCGTAACAACCAGATGCTGGATGTGAAGGTGCAATGCCAGATTTACAGTCCTTTTATCAAGACAGCTGAAAAGTAAAGTATCATATGACTCAATTTTCCTTCTTTTTCTTTTTCCTTTTTCAAATATGATTCCTTTCCCTTTGTATCCATCCCCCTGCTTTACAAACGCAGGTACTTTTTACTGGAATTGTCTGCAGGAAGACTGATGGCAAGGTGACAGTAGAGTGACACGTCAGAAGGACGATCCTTCTTCTTGGTAGGCAACAGAAAGAGGTGTATTTTTACCTTGCTAACATGATGTTGGAGTTTGGGTTGCTGGTGCCTGGTCCTGTAGGACTCCATTTGATAGTATAAATCTCTTTGCTGTGAGCCTGAAGATCATGTACACAGGTATCTTGCTTCATACTCCAAATCTAAGTCAGAGTAATTATGAAGGAGAAAAATAGCAACGTTACTAATCTCTTCTATTTCAGTTCCATGTTATTCTTACCATTTGTTTATTTAAGATCTCGACACACATGCATACACAAAAACACAACTTAAATTAAGTTTATTAATGCAGCAGTTTGGCACCTACAATGCACACATGTTAGAATAACCCCATTAGGGGTAAAAGCTACACATTTAATAGTATTTATTCAACAGATCAGAACAACTAAATAGTTGCTGTACTGCCCCATAGCCTGTAACTGTATTTTCACACAGAAGCTTAAGTTACTCTGTTTAGAGAAGTTTAACTTGAAGTTTAAATTACACATTGCAACAGCAGTCATTTTAAAGAATGAAAATAAAGTTTCAATAACTGCTTAGAACCTAATAATTTTCTCTTATGCCAGTCAAGAGCCACATCAAATCTTCCTTTTCCTCCTGAACTCCATTTGTTTTCCTGATGTTTTTAACAGCACAGACAATGGAACAAGACCAGCTATTTACGCAGTGTTACATGGCCAAATGCTGCAGCGAGAGGTAAAGAATATGCTCAACAGAGATGACAGGTAATTTAGTACATCTTTTCTTCAGCTAACTGAGAAAACAAGATGAAGCTAATTCACAGCAGGGAAAATAACTCAAATTTAGTCAGTCAATTTCAGAGAGATACCAAAAATGTAGTAATGATTTAACTCACTTGTTATAAGTCTGCACTATGAGGGAAATGATGTGCTCTTATGCTGAATTTTCATCAGCATACCTGAGTCTGCTTTTGGAATGTTACACAAAGCTTAGCCATGTTCTATGGCTAACAGGCAACATATGTTCCAAGGTGTTGGAAAATATCAAGAACTCCAAAAAAAGACAAAAAAAAAGAAGCCAGAGAGGACTGCTTTCCAAAGGAAAAGAAAGAATAATAATAATAGTAGTTGCCTGAAGAGAATTTGCAGTTTCCATCACTGAAGGTTTTTAAAAACAGTCAAGGCCGGGGATAGCAAACCATTAGCTCTTGTGCCAAATTCAGTGGTCAGAAAGTCGAACTGGCACCAACAACACTGAGCAACAGTGTTTTATAAAACACAGCACGCAACTGGGCACCAAAAAAATGTGCTACCACTGAGTCAGGATGTTTAAGCAGAGCAATACTGGTTACTACCACACTGCTTTCTGGCAGCATAACAGTCAAGGTGCTCTCTTTTGGTTTCTTCTAGCCTGTTTTCTGTAAATTTTCAGTTCTGTGAACAGTTCGGAATAATACATCTAGAATCCAGAGGGATGAAAATCCGAGTGGGTATATGGCAAAGACAGAGCAGAATGGAGCAGAACTCAGGCTGCCTATGAAGAGGAAACATTTGTAATGCTGATGTTCACTTCGCTCTTCAAGTTTTGCTGCTCTTTCAGTTTCAGTTCTTACACACAGGCTGCGTGCATGCTAGAAACATCTCTTACTTTAGCTGTGTCAATCAGCAGTGGAAAGAGGTATGAGCCTTAATTAACACAACTATACTATGAGCAATCTGTATTACTGGTATAATTCCATCCACAAAACCAAATCTTTCCTGGGATGTTTGCTTTGCTCAGGGAATCAACACAAATCAACAGTCCAGCAGGAGGGCCTTGCTGTTACAACATACAGCTATTCCTACGTGGACATAGCCTTCATTCAACGCGGCTGGGAAAGGAGAATGAGACTGAGAAGAGTTTGGGCTGGAACAGCTCTATCGTGAAAAGCTTTTCTGCAAGCCCAGACTCCCCCTGTATTAGCAGTACTTTGCTGGTACAGTGCAATGGCCCAGGTGTGCAAAGGCCCTAGGCAGCCAGAATCCAGATTCATTCCATCTCACTTCAGGCACCTAACAGAGGCATGTACATCAGCAGCGTAGCTGCCTTAGGCTTCCCATACAGTGAAAGATAGGCATTTTCAGAGAGCAATTTAGACTTTTGGTGGGCTCTGAATTTATATGTCCTGTCCCATTGCTCAGTATTTTAAAAAAAAAAAAAAAAATCAAATGGCTCCAGTGAAACTACTGTCAGAAAAAAGAAGGAATTCCAAAGGGAAAACTCTTTGTTTTTATATTATTTTCAAAGTGTAACAAATAGACTGTTTCTTAGCATAGGGATTGTGCCTCTGTTGACAGGCAAGCAGGTGTATATATATGTATGTGTATATTTAAACTATGACTATTCCGTGACAGTGACATGTCAGTTACTTAATACTTATTTGGATAGGATATCTCAGTTTTCCCCGTGGCTGCTTCTCTGTATTCAATCTTTCACATTGGCTTTAAGAAATATGGGACAAAATGAAACTATTGTTTGTGCAGAGTTTTCAGTGATACAGTACCAGCATTCTGGAGAAGATTAAAAAATAGACATAATTTTTGTCTTTACTTTTTGAACGGCAGGAATGGAAATTATATTACCTTTAATGTCATATCATCGGAGCAAGATGCTAGTAGCATGCCAGATGGGTCCCATTTGATTGCATTAACCTCGTTCTGAAATAAAGAGTGATTTTATTAAGTAAATATTCTGGTTACCTGCATTGTACCGGACATCCAGCAGAGGGCACTCAAGGTTTATGCATGCAACAAGTTCAATCACAAATTACAGCCCTGGTTGCTTTACGGGTGACCAAAAGCAGTGCTGCTTTGGTAACACGCTATTTAAGTGTCATTTAGGAATGGTAACCATTTTGTGTTTGCGAACAATACACACAATCAGTCTTCTGATACATGTTCTGGCACAAAGTCTCTCATACTCTTTCTTCATATGCTAGGATTTAAATAAACCCTCAAACCAGACAGATTGATGATACAGCATTAACTTCTTTTTAAAATTGAGATATTTCTTTGGTTAATATTCTGTAGATCTCAGAGATACAAATTTTCAACAGAAAATATGGGTGGGGTATAAAGTTTTGTGCAGTTTATAATTCTTAGTATTGCAGCTCTATAACAATGCTGGTCTCTCTAAACAGAGGTGTATGTGTAAATGAAATCCAGGATGGAATATTGAATAGTTTACGATGCTTTCTCTATCAATCTTTCTAGCACTTTGTAATTAACTAAGCCTAGTGTATCCCCTTGGTAATCAGTAAGTTTTCTGTGCTTTTTCAAGGGTCATACCTATGAGGAAAAAAAGGATTTCATAAAAAGGGGAAGATGATTGTTTTTTAAAAACATAAATTGGCTCAGGGTCTCAGTAAAAATAATCCTGAAAAAAATTTGAATTTTGCTTTATCAGTTTTACATGTTTCAGTCATAATTAAAAGGAACTGTACAGATATTTGAAGTAAAAATTTGGATCATGTGCAAAATGGTGCATTTCATAGAATCATAAAAAGCACCAGCCTGTTGGTAGGAATGTATAAACCTGTCATGAAGTATCAGTTTAGTATCAGTTTAACCATAGACTAGATAAAGGTCTCCAAATGCACAATTTTTCCTCAGTGAGGAGACAGCAAGTTCTGGAAGTTAGTATCTAAATTACAGGTGAGTATATGATAGCAGTTTTCTCATGAATGAAAGCTAGAAAAACTAGCCTTTGATGGTCATTAAATACCACAAGGAAAGGAGGGGGGAAATACATCTTAAATAGATCTGATTAGATTAAATTGATTCTAAGACTGAAAAATGGCTGGAGATAAATTGTTCTCTCCTTATTCATAGTTCTCATTTACTAAAGGAAATTAAGCCAACGGAAAATAAAATCTTATTTATTAATGTGCCCTTAGTCTGCAGCTCATGCTACATATAAATAGTCTCACTGTTTAAGCTGCAGGTTTTGCCTCCTATGGTGATTTAGAACAGTTTATCCCCTCTCACAGGCAGTGAGTCACTCCTGAGGAATACCATTTCAGGGAAGCAATGGGATGTAACACCTTTGGTGCTAGAACACATCCTGCAAACACATCAGCTGCCATCGTCGTTACATGCTGCGGTGACTTTATCACTTAACATTTTGGACTTCCAAAACTTACTGTGTGTCCTTGAAAGGTTTTAACGGGACGATCACAGCCAAGTCTGCATACATGAATGCACATGTCAGTGCTGCAGGAGGCAAAAGTAGTGTTGTTCTGCCAGTCTACATCCAGAGCAGGAGCTGTGAAGTACAAACATTGGAAGGAACATCAGGGAACACAGCACAGAAACAGCTATCCCAAACCATTTTCCTCCTGTGACCCATCTGGATCAAACAGACTAAAAGCTACTTCTTGGACTATCACATACTACCAGTTACAGGGTTGATAGGGACTGTCTGAAGGGCACAAATTATTTTTCCTCTTGTAGTGGATAATCTGGATGCTTTGCATGGCATTTATTTATGAGAATCTTTTGGGTTGTTACATAAGAGGGGGGGCAAAACAACCTGCCTCTACCCGCCCCGCTCCCAGCTGCACATTGCTCTGGGGCTATCTCTACCATTCATTCCTCTGTAAGCCAGCTCAGCGAAGAATCTGGAAGAAAACTAATCCAGAAAAACCGTGGCTGGGTTAGAAAAAATGTTCCTGTGAATGCCAGACACAACACACGGGAGGGAGAGGAAGCAGGTGGCCATCTTCCTTTGCACTAGCTTTACGCAACCACCGATGCAAACCTATCGTTCTGTGCAGACACGTGGATTAATAATACCTACATTCAATTTAATTTGGTTGGGGATTGATTTAAAATAGGTACACTGATCAAGCTGAGCTGAAATGAGAGGAAGAGTTTCTGTAGAGGGTTTTGCATTAACTAGGACTGAACTAATGAAACTTTGTACGCAGATAGCACATGAACATGTAACTAGTGCCCGTGTGCAACACACATTTTGCAAGAAGTGTGGAAAAAACAGAAAAAACCACTTTTACAGCATGTCACTGCAGACTAAAAGCATGCACAGGAGTAGGAGGGAACTCCTGACATACAGCTTGCTTGTGTTTCTATGACTGTTTTTTTGCTCAGGAAAGAGTTTAACTGCCCTCCAGAGGATGACACAAGACTTGCTAAAATATAGAAGTCTTCAT
This sequence comes from Fulmarus glacialis, assembly GCF_000690835.1. NCBI lineage: Eukaryota > Metazoa > Chordata > Aves > Procellariiformes > Procellariidae > Fulmarus > Fulmarus glacialis. The sequence continues at coordinate 30,526 of NW_009221174.1, read as the reverse complement.
TCTCGGCACACGCCTGTGAGAAGCAAGTGTGTCAGAAGGAGTGCAGCATATAGGAAGCAAAGTTGAATCTCTTTCTGGCAACAATACACTGCAAGTTTATCATTAAAATGAAACCAAGAAATGCCTTATTCAAATACGTTCAGAAAAATACTTTTGTAATACAGAAGTTTTCACTTCTGTATTAATCTTTTCAGATATCTGTTCTGCCAAGCCTATTATATTTAAATATGTTTTTTCCTGTTATAATTTCTATGGACTGCAAAATGAGATTGATCCATGTCACCTTCCGAATCATCAGGTAGCTCTCTAAATGAGAATGAACAGCTGAAATTGTTTCATATACAAGTATTTTTTAGAACACTAATGAAAAAGCTCAATAATTCTGTGCGACAGGTAAGGAATTTCTATATTGCAAAAATATAAAGGAAATCTGTGTGAGGAAGGCAGGTTACTTCTGAGTTTTCCAATGAACATGAATGGGGATCAGAAAATAGTAAAGGATTTTGTTTCTTTAACTGCCTGTTTGTCTTTCTTTTTATACTGCAAGCTTTGTATTACTGTTTCAGAGCAAACAAAAATCTATCTTCATTAATAGCAATATGCCTTCAGGGCTAATATCTAGTATGATATGTATGAGTTGAAAAGTAATTTTCTGAGAGTTATTGGCACCTTACGCAATGGATTTGCATTGCAGCATAATTTGAATCATAGAGTGTTGATAATTAATACCAATTCATTTATTGGTGTATTTAATCATATGTTTACTGCATAACTAACTACATAAAATAGTCTAGAAAAAACAACCAAACGTGGTTTTTAATGCAAGTAATCGAATTGCCAAAGTGTCTCCAAAACCACAGGATACTAGCCAATTGCACAAAAACAATTAGAATGTCATCTAATAAAAGCAGCAACAAATCCTTAAGAAATGCAGCTAAAATAAATTCCAACAATAAAAGTGTTACAATAATTATCAGTTAATTTAAGCTTTTTCTGAACAAATTTAGGTGTGATTCAGAATTAGCTGCTCAGAAGAGGACAGAATTAAGTGTCTGCAGGGAGTGATTCAGAGCACTTAGATGTCTAAAAATGGCTCATACAAATACCTCTTATGCTATCACTTAACCAATTTGTTCCTGCATGCATAGACATCAGTCCACATCTATCAGTAGATGAGAAAATTGGATTATTTCACTCCATTTTAAAGAAATAAGCTTTGTGAATGCATATTTTGATCAAATGCCCTATGATGAGTCATAGTTTTGCTAAGAATAATGAAACCCTAGAAGCTACTTATCCACATGCTTACATAAAACCTTAAAGTTACATGGGAACATCAATGATATAGAGGCCCTCAAGACCTAGACAAAGGAGTCTTCCTTATGTGTTTTAAGATGACAGTTTTGTCCATATGGGTGTAAACTAAACAAGTTGTTGTAAAGCAGCCGAGAGTAAAAAATCTACGTTATTCCCAGGCCAACTATCTCCAGACTTCAAAGAACTATGCAAAGAAGTACACCACACAAGTATGTGTTAAAGGAACTGTACTCTGCCTAGACTAGACTTTAATTGTTAAAATGCCACCTTTAATCCTTGTGTAGACAAGGTTTTCAGATTCCAGATATGGAAAGGAATTTGCTGTTAGTTTGTTCTGGTGAGTAACTGATGCAAAGAGGACAAGGTGAGGTCTTTATGGCTTTAGACTTACGTGAGGACAAAGACTCCAGCTGATTTTAAGGGGCTTTCTGTAGGACATATGCCTTTGGCCTATCAACAATTTCCTTAATAACTAACTGCTTTACTTCCCTATGAAAACATATTTGAAATAATGGGAAAAAAAAAAAAAATTAGCCTCTCCACATCTCCACTTCAGTTGTGTCTTCTGGTTCAAAGACAAACAGCATGCGTAACAAGAATTTAAAAAAAAAAAATCTATTAATGCAGATGGACATCAGCATATTGCATTGGAAGATACTAAGTTTTCAACTTGCTAAAAGGGGAATGGAGTGATATGTCGCTGATGCACATCACTGCTAAGACAGCTACACGTCAGTGAACATGATTCTGAAGGGAAAACCAAGTTCTGAATCCCCAACGACTTAAATCAATAGTTAGGGATCAGAAGGCTTAAGAGTCTCATTAACTACATCACTATACAGTGCAAATTTTGCTTTTATGGAACAGTTATGATAGATAAATAAATGCCACAGTGAGAAAATCTGTCAGCAGACACGGACTCCTCCAAACTGACAGTTGCATTAATAAGCGACAAGATGAGTGACAAAAATGCAGAGTATGGATCTGCTGCGTGCATGGACATACTTTTTGTCTTCTGTTGAATAACCATTTCAATTGCTACTGCATATTAATAACATCTGTGAAAACGTGAGAATGAGAACAACTAGAAATTGAGTTGAAAAGCATGCGCAAATTAATGTTTTAAAATTAGTAGTAAAATATGTGTTTTTAAACACCATTAAGCACCTTGTGAAAGCCTGCTGTATTTAAAAATGGATTAGTTACAGTGAACACACAGGAAGATGAACATTTCTAGCATCAGAATCTGGAATGTTTTGGTGGTTTAAACTCAGTTTGACTATGCCCCTTAAAAATTCTTCACTATGACAACTTATCCAGTTTGGATCTTGAATTCAGTCATCATCTTACAAGTCTGGTCTCAGGTGAATTCATGATTTCGTCAATGATTGCCTGTTACTCAAGATTACTTAGTATCTGTGACATCTCCTGTCTTCTTGAAGCAGACCAGACCTACAAGCGACCATCCAAGTAAGGTGTTGGTGCAGCAAGGTTTTGAAACTCAAGGTTGGCGATTGACTTCTGATGATCAGAGAAAGCAAATACTGAAGAACTTCAAGCCAAAATTAAAAGCTAAGAAATTCCTGAGGACCTTCATGCTTGCAGTGGTGAATGCAAGCTGCATGAGAGATCCGTCTGCTTCTGTCTCAAGTCAGCTTCATTGCCACAGGAGCAGAAAGAGTGGAAGAGATCCCAGACACCTCCACCAAAAGGTCTCTTCATAAATCACCACTTGGTACCATTCAAGCACATAGATAATGACAGAATCATTCAGCTAGGTAGACATGGCTGGTGTATAAATCCTCTCCTAGAATCAGTTTGACTTTCCAAGCTGATTCTCACAGAACCCCATCTTTCTGAAAGAAAGAATAAACCCACAAGCCATGATACTCAGGATAGCTATAGCACAAAAAACCTGGTTCAAACTTCAAATTGGCAGGTAGGTTTATACAAAAGGATAAATTCCATTGACAAAATTAAAAACTGCATTTCATTTTACTAACAAGAGTTATGCAGAAATTACCTGAATGGAAAGGAAACTGCTGTTTAGCTTCTCCTGTGTGAGCATCCCAAATTATTGTTGTCTGCATCCGAAGGAAGGGGGGGAAAAAAAGATTAGTGACTGTTCAGCTCAGAGAAAACAAACAGAAAGCACCCTCACTGAGGAGCAATTCTAAAAGATGGACTGATAAAACTATTGACTGCAGAGAGCCTTGTGTGCTGAACAGCTGAAAAAACAGAAATCACTTCCAAATATTACAGAAGAATAATCTAAGTGTAGATAAAGAATTATCACGCCTACAGAGGAAGTATATAACTACTAAGAATGGTCATATTCTCTGTGAATAATGCTAGAAGACAGCACTACACATTTTTAATAAGCGTTTTCTTACAGCTGTTTCAGTTATCTTTTTCAAAGAAGACTTCTTCCCCTTTTCAAAGATGCAAGTTGAATTCTATTCCAAAACTATGTGATACTACATTTCTAACAATTAAACCACTAAGTGAAATGTTTATCTAGCAGCAGAGCACATATCACTTCTTGCCACTGTGGTGAGACAGACTAAAGTGTAATTTGCTTACTACAGTATTAATCCATACTCACAGCACACATAAGCAACTCCCCTGTAGAGCTCAATACCACCTTCTGAGTGAATTGTCAATTTATTGGGAGTATATGCTTCCAGAAAATAAATTAAGGATGCCTCATCTTGCTGATAATGGATTATCTAAAGAATCACTGCTGTCATTGGGAACATAAGTTTGCCAGAATAATGGAACTACCATTGGGTGACAAGTGTAGCTGAATATAAGCCAGTATTAAAAGGAATAAAACTAAGTTTCCATTTTCACAAGTATGTGAAAATATACGGATTCATCCAGCCTACAAATCAGATGTACAAGCCTGAGCTAGTTTCCCTGGACTCCCCTCCCCAGTCAGTAGCTGGAGGAGCACTGTCAGTGCATCTCACTGCAACACAGGCCATGCAACCAATCACTTGGAAGTGCCATTTTTCTCTCCAAATTTTATACAGGAAGCCAAAGATGACATACACATCTGATTTTTAGATATCGAAAGTTAGACAAGATGAATGCTGTGTACTTTCTAGTTTCAGTTTTAATGGGTTTGTGCTCATCATCAGCAGTCATCTGTTCATTTTAATCTCTAATATGCACTCAGCTGAAACTACCATGTTTTGCTTGATTTGGAGTTCAGAACTACCATTTTTTTGCATATTTGCATAGGAAGCCATATATAAGTGTTTCAATAATTAGATGAGCTAAAAGGTCAAGTACCTTTAAGATCACTTCCTTCCTGGAAATAGTTAGTTGATAAAACTATAAACATAAGTAGTGGAAGCAGTTCTCTCCTTAACTGAGAAACATTTAAGGTGCAATTTTACACAGGGGGCAAGTAGAGTTGTTTTTTTAAGTAAAATCTTTTACATAAAAATAGTACACATTTCTACAGCCTCAAAAATGTAATCAACACGCACTAAAACATATTGAATAAAAGTAAACTCTCCAGGATGCCTGGAGGAGAAGAAAATAATCTTACGGAATTCAGCAGCACAAGCTAACTGAGTCAGCACATTTATATGTTAGAATGATGTACTTTTAAAACTCACTTTATCAACACCAGCACTTAAAATATAATTCCCCTTTTTGTTCCATTTCAGGGCAAATATTGGACCTTTATGTTGACCTAAGGTGCTTGCAAGGTTACCTGGAATAGAGAAAAGGTTAATATTACAATTTGTTTACAAATTAGCCAAATTACAGTTCACTGCTGTTTGATGCTTAAGAACGAGAAATGTTGTTTGACTTACCATCTTCTGTCCATATTCTTGCAAAACCATCATACGAGCCTGTAGCCAATAGTGTTCCATCACTCTGTTAGGATATATATAAATAGCAAAGGTCGATACTAGATGAAATCTGTTTCAACCAACCTTCTCCTTTTCTTTACTTTTTTTTTTTTAAGGTTTGTGCATTGTGATTTATGGGAAATCTGAGTCCACACATTGAGACAGATTATACTATGATTTAAACTAAAGGTTATTACTGCAGACAGCAAAGAGGAAATAAAACCCTCTAACATACTGTGAAATACTAGGCTACAGCATCAGATAAGAGTAATTTAATCAAAAGGATTAGAAAAAGAAAACAAGATGTAACAAATTCTATGGGATTCTTCCAGATAACAAACAGATACTACTTCTTTGACATAAAGAGCCTATAAAACATGAACAGATCATCTAAATCCTGACTAAATCCCAGTTCAGTGAAATTCAGGCACCTCTACTTGAAAGAAGGACCTAAACGCCCAAGCCACCTACACTCACGGTTAACACCTCGAATGCTGTCTACCACAAAGAAGCTGCTTGCTACTTGTCTGAACACAGACTCCCACACATGCTCAGAAGCACAGTACCATGATGGATAGCCTGAGAAAAGTTGGATTCATGGGTCCCAATTAAAAGGAAAAAAGCGCGGGAACTGTAATTGGCAAATTACACGTATTCTGCTGGAGGGAGCCCTTCACTGAAGGGTATCTCCTGTGCAGCCAACACTGCTAGAGTTATTGGGCCAGAATGAGAATAATTAAAAAGGAACTTGACTCTGCAACCTGGTGAAATGGGTACTGTTGGAGCTGGGCATTTAGTCTTTAAACATTTCAGCACACGGATTAGGAGTGAGATTCACCCCCTTTATCTCCAGACGTCCAGAAGTTAGTTTAAGAGAGTAACCTAGTCTCCCTCTCTAACAGCATCACCCACCTCTGGAGCGTAATTCATGATCCCATTTGCTTTAGACTCTGCCCAGACCAGCACAAAGGCACGTGTGTCTGTTTCTGCTGACTTAGACGGAGTCTACATGGTTAAATCTAAGGGAGATGAATCCTACCCTTGGTACCAAAGGACATGATCTGAATATGGCCTCTAGAAATAACCTTTCTTATTATAACATAAATCACATAAACCAGAGAAGAACCGATTTAATATCACCAGTGTGAAAATTTCACAGTGAAATATGATTAATATTGTGGTTCTAAATAAACAATGAAGGCAGATGGCATTTCTAGCATCATGAATAGAAAACTAGAAAAAAGCATAAAATAATCCTTTAAAACATATGTCGACTCCAACCCTCCAAAAACAGTGAGTCAGAGCGGTTGTAGATTTAACTTATGTATAATGATGTAGGGGGAAAAATACCGAAACCTAAGCCAACTTCACTGTGATACACACTTATCTGGACCACTGATGAGAACAAAGGTGATAAGACTAAAAAGGGAAAAGGGAAGGAAAACTAAGGGATTAGATGTACAGTTTATCAAAATTTGTTGGTGGTAATTCACATTCTTTGAAAACGCTAAGGAAGTCGGAAGCACTCAAGTGTTTAAATTAGAACATTTCCTTACATTAAGTACTAGCACAATGCAAATGAAGTATCAGTGACCAATGAAGTCTGGAAAGCTAAGGGACTACTACAGGAAATACTAGAGGATGCCCTATGCAGTTTGGACAACTCTTCCCATAACTGTTCTGCACCTTTGCTTGTTTTCCTCTTTCAATTACTCTTTTCCTACTCCTCAATTCAGTTTTTCCTGACTATTTTTCTTCACTGTGATATCCACAGGAAACAAGTAATGAACATTTTCGGGTTTTATCTTTATTTGCTTTGTTACTCTATCTGTGCTTTCTGTACTATTCATCAACTTCTTTCATTGTGCCAAATATACAATACATAGGGGAAGCTGATTTGTGCAGTGGCCTTATCTTTTACTTTTGTGAAGCACCTGAAGGACAATAATATTGTGGTAAAGATTAATCAAATCTTGGTCTCTGGCCAGCAACTGAGACTGTATGTGACTGCTGAGAATCCTTTCTGGTACTTGATTTTTAAACTGTTTTCCTAAGAAAACAAGACTAATGTGATCAGTCTGTACTAGTATCAGTAAAATGGACAGAATGCAAGTGATCTCAAAATTAATTAAGGTTCCTGCCAGGTTTTGTAAGCTCTTTTTACAATGCTCGGTGGCAGAACGGAGACATGAAGCAGCCTTAATGCTGCCCAAAGACACTGCCCAGACACTGGGGATTCTTAACAATACCTGTCCTCTCTGCTCACTTCAGTCTTCTCTGTGCATGACCATATTATCTAAGATAGAAGGTTTTGCAGGATGAAAGTAGAAAGGATCAGGCAAGACCGTTCCACCCAGAAGGTGGGTAGGTAAAGAGAGAGTAATTACACACGCTCCTACCAAGATAAAGACGATAATGTGAGCGTGTTTTGCTATGCACAGCATAATTCAAATGGGAGAGGGTCTTGATAGTCCAACCTCAGAAAAAGCTTTGCTGGTGCTTTTATCTCCTCACATGCCAAAATAAAGTAACTATGAGATGCAAATACATTATTAATCAGGCTTCATTACTACATAGATTGTGTGTTTAATCTTCATTCTTGAAGTTAGCTAAGTTTATTTTTACCCATGCTCCTAAAATAGAGATCATCATTATTAAGCTTGAAGATGGCAACAGTCCTGGAAAATTATAGCATACAGAGGAAAGTTCAGCCTATTATGACTATTTGAAACAATAGGTCAGTAGGTCAGGACAGAGCTTCTGGTCACCTCAGATATAAAAGATATGGAGCAGCAGCTGTAATTGCCTCTGAATTAAATTTAGACAGTTAAAAACCATACACAGTCTTAGAAGTTAGCTTACATTCCAGTCCAATGAAGTCACATCCTTATTGCTGGGGACATCGTGTCCTCCTTCTCTTATGCAGTGCCTCAAAACTAGCTGAGTGGAACCACTGTTGCTGTTTTCATTGAGATTCCATATTCTGGCCGTTGAGTCTCCGGATCTATAAAAGCAATTGTGCAGAGATGAAAACTCCTCTTGGTGTTGGCCCAGCAAACAAAGTAAAAACCTCTATTTCTGTTTTCATTGAGAGAACATCACAGCCTTTAAAATGTAATTTTTCTTTCCAATTCTGCCCTTCCTGCACTCCCTATTCTTTGTAAAAAATGCTAACAGATATTTAAATTACACATAGCATCTGAATCCATATCATCATTTGCTTTATTCAGGAAAGTTTTACCTAAAAGACATTTGCTTGCTCTCCACATTTTGCACTTGATACATAAAGTTGATATCACCATAACTGAGACAGTCTGGGGGAACTCAACATTACAAACATAACACTGTGGAGATCCAAGTAAAGGACAGCAACACAAAGGCTGTGTCCACGTGCCTCCCATAAAAAGTGTGCACAGTCCCATTAGCTCCCAATGGCTTGCCGAGTGCCTGGTGTTCCCCCGGAGCTGCAGAATGCTCTGAACACGGCATGACGGGACCTGCAGGGTCACCGCCTGCAGAGGTGCGGAGTGTCACCTTGGCAGCAGCCTCGGGGAAGGGGACCTCTAGCAGCGTGACAAAGGTGCTGCGGTGCCGGCTCCCTGGTCCTGCCTGGGTGCCTCTGACAGCTGCTGCAGGAGCAGGAGGTGAACGTAAGGCTGCCTTTAATTTGTCCATGGCCTTTTCATAAGGTCCTTCTCTTCAGGACAGACCAGAACACAGCCTCTGACAGAAGCTGTTTGCAAAACAGCCTCTCGGCATTAAATCAAGCCACAGAACCTAAAGATTAGGAAAGCAGAAAGGTAATTTAAATTCATTTTGTCTTGTCTACAGTGTCCTTTGCTGTCTGTAGCTTGGCTGCTTAGCTCACATAGTCCGAAAAAGTGGCAAAATAACTACTGACATAATAGAGTGTTTTTTCTTGGTGAGAGACAGCCAGCAAGACAGAGACTGTATCAGGATTTTTATCTATTTTATAGACTGAATATTTTCTAGAGAGATGTTTTTATTGCAGACTGAACCCTGATTTTGTCTAGAAGAAGTTGTGAGGAGGAAGTGAAGAGTTTATCATAATCCGCTAGTAAATAATACATTTATTTTCACTTTGTATAAATCTTTCTTCAAATGAAAAATGTCTCCGCGGGCAGAAATCAATTTGCAACGGGGTGGAAGATATTACACTTCCCAGTTTATTGGGATTTGTCTCTCGCTTGCCCTCCCCCCCTTTTTCTTTAAACAATCAATAACAACCACCACCAAAACAATCGAAGTACCCTGGATTGCTTGTTTTGTCCTGAGGGTGATTTTCATTTACATGCAGTAAGTAGAATCTTGGAGCAGAATTAGGATCTCTCTTGTATTTCCAAGCATTCATACAATCAAGATGAAATTTCATTGTCAATATACCTGATGCTTTTCCTTTTTTTAAAGTAATGACTAAAGCTTCTTTTCCTACACACTAACAAAGAGAAAAGTCTTTTTTCGAAGACTAAAAAACCAAAGATCCATTTTTGCTTTGATAAGCCATGTTTTACTGAAAAGGAAATCCATCACAAGGGAATATTAGATTTTCTTCTGGTCTACTTATAAAACATTTTAATTATTTATACTGAAAGTACTGGGCAAATTTTAAACACTTCACACATCTTTGAGTGCAAATATTGACCAACCAAGTATCAAACTTGATTGATCTTTGTGTATTATTTTACCAATAATTTAGCCAAATTTTACATGAACAACAGTTCAACTGTAAAAGCAAAAACCTTTCTGCCTGTATCAGCGGCTGTGAGCTCTGCTGGGTCATGGCACGCCTGGGGAATGTGCCCCCATCTCCTCTGAACCCTTTGTGTCAAGCTGAGATGTGATGGCTGGTCAAGGCTTTGCCAGCCTAAGCACAAGCTACTGCTGTACAGCCATTCTTTAATTTTTGGCACAAATCTTTCACTTTAGTGATTAAGAAATAATTCGAATAAGGATAATTTTTGCCACCATACAGAGCTGTGACTGTAATATAACTCCTTATTTCTTCAGAGGTCTGGAAAACCGAACAACAATTTTGCACATGTTGGCTAGAAAATTAATGAAGTTAACCATGACGTTCAGAAGTTAAGGAACATTTTTAGTTGTGATAATTTACAATAATGGGAACATAAGTCTTTCATAGGCTTGGGTTATTGGTTAACATGCTAAGTAGGAAATTTCTTCAGTGCTGGCTTCTCCACTATATAGGACTCCGGGCCAGTCTTGCCCTCATTGTAGTAATTCAGTTTGTTATTGGACCCTGTGAATAAAGTACTCAGCCACTTGGCTATGAAACACGATATCCTATTTGCTAGTTCTAAAAGGGTTATGTTTTGTTTTTCAACAGTTTTATTTAGTCAGTTTTCTGGCGATGCTTGGGCAATCTTATTTTCCAGTATTTTAATTTTGTTTTTCCATTTTCTTCTTCCCAAGGCTACATAAGCTATTATGTGTCCCTGCAGAGAGGCTTTATAAGCCTACCAGTGTGTGGCAGGGGTATTTGTGTGTCTTCCCTTTTGTTGCTGGGAAAAAAAAGAAGAGTATTCTCTGCTCTGGAAAGTATTCTGATTTCTGTTGAATGATTCAGTGAACCTTGCCTTATTAGAGGACCATAGTTCAAGCACAATTCAGAAAGATATTTAATCTCCTTAGCCCTCAGAAGCATTTCTATCTGCATGATAAAGCAGCTCATTCCAACATGCAAGTCATGAACACTTGAGTAATAGGTATAGTGTTCTGCACTATGGTAGAGTACTGCCAAATTTTAGGAAGGCTTAGTTCTGAAAAAATTTTATTTCATGCTCTCCAGCCCCGGTATAATCATGAATCAAGGTGGACAAATGTTTGCAGAATTTTATTTGTGACATATAAAATCCCCATGCCGTAACTGTCAGCAGAGAGGTTAAAACAGCTGCAGCTGGGTAAAGAAATTTGCAAGATGGTTGTTGAACCTTGGTATTTCTAATCTTCAGCTGCAAGTCTTATAATCACTGTTACTTTGATATGCAATATTGCTAATCTGTATTTAACAATTCTGGTTCAAACAGGTTAGACTTTCTATTATTTTATTTTAAAAGAGATTACTAAAAGCAAAAGGGAAGGAAACTCCTCCTCATAATTTACATACCTAACTTTTCCTTAATAGAGCAGGTCTTTTAAAGTAAGCACCTACATTTCCTAGGCAGTCAGTAGAGGGAAGTGCCTCAGAAGTATCCAGAAGGAGAGGTCTGTCCTACCAATTCTACAACACTGCTCCCTGCATCAGGTTATTCAAATAGACCTCACCTAACAGCTGACCGCTTTGTGTTAATGGATTTGATGCAATGAGGAAACTGGCCCCAATAAAGTCACTTGCTAATGAATAAGCACTTACAATTAGCAGAATTAACACCTGGCACTGTCTGGGAAGGTGAAATCAACCTCCTCAACCTGGTAATTCAAAAGGATTATTCAGAAAGGTAATTCACAATGGATCCTAAACCTCTGATATGAGGAATACAATAACTCAAAGCATTATATAAAACCCCGAGATGATGACAGATGATGGCCTAGAAACATCCTGTCTTGCTTCTGAGAGAGACAGACATAACTGAAAGATCTCAGACAACAGCTTTTATGGCTAATTATTTTGCTGACTAGGGAGACCAAAGGTGCACAAAGCACTCTGCAAGAGACAAAGTTCCCCTGTGTGAAAGAGGCTAGTGTAGATCAGCAAAGATAAGCAAAGAAACCTACTGCTGGGTTTTGGGAATGAGGCCAGGTCCCTCTGCTTCACGGCTGTGAGAATTACTTGAAGGACATGGCTGGATGTAACAGAACAGAGCACACTCTTGGAAGCTGCAGCTGAACGTGCAGACAGAGCATCTGAAATTCAACTAGCAAAGCTTTTGGAGTTCAAGGGTCCGGCAACCTTGACATTCGCAGGTATACTTCCATACTGGGAAATTCAAGCATGTTCAGGAACATTTTGGGTCACTAGTCCATGATCACCTGTGCTAGCAAACTAGATAGGTTACTCCCTGGCCAGACTCTGGCCTGTTTTAATTAGCACTCTTGCTTGGGGCCCTGACATTCTCTCTGTATAACTCCTGGGCATGGCTTGATGGTTACAACGGTCCAGGGACAATTCCCAATGTGCAGTTTGTTTGGCAGCCAGGACAGTTTGCTAGCACAGATACTGGCCATTCTGTGCCAGTTGGCCTCAGTGCCCAGGAATATTCCCAGGCATGGTTAGTTTACTAATGTGGTTGTAGCTGTAATGGGTTTCTGCACTACCCAGGGAACATAACCATCTGTAATAATTTACATGCGCCATAAAATTAAAACTTAGATATTGAAAGATATCTCATGGAAGAAATCAGTCTTTGAAGAGGAGGACAATTGGATTTTAAGAGCAAAATTGGAATTATGGCCAGGAATGGCCAAATCTTCACATTTGGCCAAGAACCTACTTTTTTTTTTTACCTGTCCAAAACAATATATGCAATTTCCTTCATAAAGGGTAATTAATCCTCTTACATGGCTGTATGTATTCACTTTACTGTACTATTATAATGCTTCCGTTCATAACATCTAAGCATTCTTCTCATAAGCATCTGGTGACAGTCGTGCCTTTGAAAGCCTTTACTGATATCTCTAGCCTCCTCAATCCTCCACTTTAAGGGTTATGGGTGTGGTGGAGGAGGAAGAACAGCTGCAGAATATATTTTTTCCTGGCTATTTGATCAGAGAAATTCCTGTCTCCATTGGTTTTTTTTAAAAATAGCCCTTTGCAAAGTCCAGAGAGTACATATTCCTGCGCTAGCCTTCACACCCTAAAAAGTCATTGCAATTATATAGAGGGGACATCAAATATCAAAATCCCTTTCTATCAGTGGGATACTCACTAAATCTGGAAACCAATGCTCTAGTTTCGGGTAATTCATTCTGCAAACAAATCCCCTTACACAGCTTGCCTCAGATTAGGTCGTGAACCTGCATTATTCTTTTAGTGCTTTGAAGATCACATCAGGTTGCTGTCTAAACTGCCGCTAATTGTTAGAAAAATTTGTTGCTTGTATAACAAGGCTCGAAGAAAATACTTTGCCATGAATTGAGATTCGATTGTGCTAGGCACTGTATAAAAAGAACAAATGTGTTATTTCCCTTATTTAATAGTTAGGTTTTTAAGAAGACAACAGATGGGTACAATCAGGCAGATGGGAAAACAGAAGAAAACTACGGACTGGGCAGCACAATAAGGCTATTATAGAATCTAAAAATTCGGTGTTTGCACATCAGACTAACTGCAGTTTTCTTTTTTTGAAGCACTACTTTGTAAAGGACAAATAACTGCAGCATATGTAGATTTCGGGGAATTTCTCCCCCTTGTTTAATTGGTGCTGTAATACATAGTTTACCTGTAGATGATAGCTTGCACTATTATTATACCAGACATCTCAAACGCTTCTTTGTGCAATGGCATAATCAGACAATCAGCTCTCTTCCTTCAGTTTAATTTTTTTCTGTGCATTCTATGCCATTTCAGTCATGTAAGCTTCATCAGGCACTCACTGCTGCATTACCTGAAGGCTAACTGCATCACATACTTTGTTTCTTATGAGCAGGCTAAAAGCTGATCAAGATGCACATCAATCTAAATTATTTGCGTTTTCGTTGCATTGCCATTAGTCTGCTTGATGCACAGCACCTGACCGTACTTTCTAGCCACGTGTGTATTTATGTGCTTCCAAAATCAGTAGCAAAGCTTATTAATAAAGACCTATTACACTGAAGGGTAAAGCTTAATTGAAGGGATAGTGAGAGGGTACTCCTCTACTTTAGACATCTCACTAATGCTTCTGATTATCATCCTCCAGGTTTACCTGAAGCTGTGTACGGTATCGCTGTCCCAGGGATCCATCTACCAGTCCTTAGCACCCTGCAGCAAAGTGAAACACCCGCTGGCTCCTCCATCACTGCAGTACATACTCTGGTTTATTAAATGGTCCACAATTTAAACTGTGCACACCAGAACCACAGATCCTAGGGAAGCAGTACAGTATGGCAAGCACTGGCAGAGAGGCGAGTCAGATACCAGCAAGAAGTTACCAATGCAAAAGCCAACAGCTGAGGTCTGAGCACCTATACTTAGGAGTCTTAACTCCCTATGTAATGAGTTGAGAGATGTAGGTACCTGCAGAGGGACAGAACACTTGAGTAGATGCCTAATTTCAGCTGTGCAGATATTCTCCAGAATAAAGCAGATTTCTTCGCTTCATCTCAGGTGCCACCAGGTGTCCCTAAAGAATAATTCTGTATGGTATCCTTTCTCCCCACCAATTTTCCTTTAGATAATAATGTGGGTGTGCTAACTGATCACCTGAAGACTGTTCTCCATATAATTCAAGCAAATAACATAATGGAGAAGTTTACTATTAAAAAGTATATTGTTTAGGATGACAGGGCTAAAGGACATCTATTGTATCAACAAATACAATCTCTTCATTTGAATGATTCTAAATAAAGTACTTGCGAGCTGTTGATCTCAAGACAGCCCATGGAATTCTAATTAAATTTGCCCCCACTATAGGAAAGCTCTTCCAGATTTTATGAAACCTTCTCTAGATTTTCATCTTTAATAAGAAACAACCATGAAAACAATTTAATGAGGTTAACTACATTCTTCTTAGTTTTTGAGGTTTTCTTCACCATTAGTCACAATTTAACATTTACGGGTAGTCAAAGCATTTAGGCATACATGGAAAAGTTAAAGGAGTAGTAGTACAGGAGCATGTTCATTCAGTATCATTTGATGCTGATTTACAAATTTCTCTGTAGGCAATAACATTTCATGAACATCACAGATTCCTTGCCTTCCCTTGATTCTTTTTTTTTTCCTTGAAACATCCTCTCAGGTTTGGGCTGGGACAATTAAGGAATATCATATGCTACAGTTCTTCCACATTTGTCAATCCTGATTTTTATTTATTTATACATTAAATAAATCTCTTTTTATGGTTCACTCAACTGTATGCCAGGAAGAGGACAATTTGTGTGAAGTAACTGTTTTATGCTTGCCTATTTTAACTGGTGACTGATCTTAATGTTCAGGTCTTCCCTTCTTAATAATAATTATTTGCTAGGGATAAGTAATACTGCCAAGCAATATTGCCTGAGACACTAGAAAACTGAGTGGGTAGAGGAATACAGTTAGCAGAAAACACAGCAAACGCATGGCATAGGACTGTGGCTGCTATTACTGCTCGTCTCTACCATGGCATCACTCAGTGACCCTATCACAAACCAGAAGACCCACTGAACCTACGGAAAAAAGAGCTGAAAACCAAAGTTTTTCATCCAAAATCCTACATGCAGCTTTTACAAATTCTACTGCTATACCCATTTAAAATTAATAAATGAAGATACCTAGTGCTACAGATGCTAAAAGTACTACCAGGTCTGGGCATTCCAGAAACAAAGTGTATTCAGAAGGATTCAGTTTTCTAGAAGTTTGTTGTCTGATGTTATTCTTTGGAAACTGCCGTCTTCACTCTCTGACAGATCCTGTGCGGTTTATCCAACCTGATATTTATTTCTGTTAATGACTTTTATTTTTCCTATTTATTCTGTCCCATTTGCACTTTTCCTTGTTTTCATGTATTAAGTCAACAAAGATCTCATAAGACGACTATTCTGATGATCATGCAAAAAGCTGGAAATAAAATAAGGACTTTCCTCTTCCGTGTAATAAACGTGTTGATACTGTCAGGTAACCTTAAGTGATGAAGACCCACTTCTCTCCTCTAACTTCTATCAGCTTTCCTCCACATTCCCAGTTAGACTACTTAAATTCAGCCTTCATTTTAAGGTTTAACTTTAAGCATGAACAAACACAGATTCCAACAGTGTCTGAATATAGCTCTTGGGGTATGTTTACATTAGCATTTTTGTTTGGATCAAAAGCACTTTTTGTAAGAAGTCAATCTCCTGATTGTCCCACTTACCATGCTTTGGTTGTCATCGCTGAGCAGTCCTGGACTACACTCCTTTCCAATGACAATAAACCAAAACATGCCGTCAAGATCAGCTCATCGGACAAAACTAGGTCCAGCCTGAAGCTCCCGCCCCACAGTACAAACAGTGGTGACACAAGGTCCTCGTATCTGCTTTACAGATCTGTTCCTAATTGTGCTGCACCACGCCAATGCAAACATCACCACAGAGAACTCTTTTAGAGTCTCCATACTTTTAAAAAGAAAACACGGATGCCAAAGACTTTCTGAGACCCCAATGTGAACCATTAACTAAGAGCAGAAGTAGATTACATGAACTTCAAATAGTCTGAGAATTATCCATAGTTATTTTAAAAACCTTTAAAAAAATTTAGGTGTATTCAGGGCCACAGAGTGCACATCTTAAACGTGCAAATGCTTCATATTCTGCGTCACCTTATAATTACTTAACTCCTACATAGGTGCAGTGCTGCTGAAAAAAACAGTTGCAGGCTGAAAAATCAGTGAAAAGAATTCTCATTCATCTGTAGTGTACACTCGCAAGTTCTTGCATCTCCAAATACACTCTAATTGCAGCAGCTGGTATCAGTCGTGGTCTTACCCAGATGCTAACAGGTCACTGACAGGGTTCCAGGCACAGATGAACACCTCTGATTCATGGCCCCGAAGGACTGTTGCTTTGTTAGGAGGAATTTCAACATCCCCGTCAATTTCCATTGGCTTTGAATGATTATCTGTAAGGAAATGTATCAGAATAAGTAGTTTGCAAGATGCTGTTAGGTCAGCCTAAAGCTTACAGCAACGTATACACTATAAATAATATTCTGTGTTGTGTCACTGACCATATTACTCTATTTTCTTCCCTATGATGATTCAAATTTATGATATTTCCTGAAAATGTAGAGCCTTACTAAAATATTTTGTATAAATGCACGTAGCTTTTCTTCATAAAGTAGCTAGCATTTATTTCAATATAGTTTTTTTTGAAGCTGGCTTCATTAAAAATGACTTACAGATCTATTAAAATAGCAGATTGCCACATTTGAGAAAAGCTTTATGCTGTTATTTTAAAAAAGTAACATACAGCACATACATTTTCTTACACAGTGTCCTGTAAGTAATATGTGTGCTACTCACAGATGAAGAATATACCGAGTAAGGGCCTCATTCCCTGAGCATGGCAGTGAAACGGTGAGTGATCGCCTTCTCAAGTATATCATAATATATGCAAAGGTACCAACTGAGGTATAGATATACTTAACCTGCATGCTGTAATTCTGGGGTTCTTTAGACTGCAGTCTAAGTAACTTTGTTTTTATAAAGCTCTTTCCTTAAGGAAAAAAAGTGAATTTTAAATGATGAATTTCTCTTAGTGGCAGCAATTCATTCCAATTTGCATCATGAACAATGTTTTCACTCGAGATTTGCATTGCTTCAGTATAAATCTTCCTCATTCAGCTCAAACTACACTTCCTGGCAGCAACACAAGATTATTATCCTCTGTGAACAAGACACCAACCAAGGACAGGTAACACACTGAAATAGCAGACAGCAGATGTCACACACAGACATGTGGCCCATTTCGCAGAAAGCACATCCAAGAGCGGATAGCTGGCAGGCTGGGGGAAAGGCAGTCTCGTGTTATCTAATCAATGTCTTGGCCAGCTGATCTGCTCTGGTTGATCAAAATCCAAGTTCTCATTCTGGGTTAAGTCTTTTAGTTAGTCATTCTTTAATCAGATAGGGAGATCCATAGATTCGCAAGTGGAATAATTATGCTCCTTTATTGCCACATATTTATGGCATTTAAAATCAGCCATCTGTCCCGATACTCAAGCTCTGCTGAGCTATTGCCCATCAACTGGCAAAACAGACTGTGACATTGCACAACTGCCATTGGAAGGAAGATCTCCAGATTTCTACCTTCACCCAGGCTTTCAAATACCCTGTTTTGCTCTGCCTAATTTATGCTGAGTCACACAACTAGCACTTCTCATTGCCTGTTTTGTTAGGTAGCCTATAAACTATGCCTGTGCCATAGCTACGCCATAGATGGAATGGAATGGAATGGAATGTAATTCACGTGTAATTCCATGAGTTGCATAGCACTCAGTATCAAAATTAGAAAACAACTAACAGTAGTTTCACAGCTCCCATTTCTAATTCAAAATACCTGTATTTTTAACTACACTTATTACCTATGGATTTGTTGCGTAAAACTAAACATATTACAAATGCCTATTTGTAAAATCTACACCTATGCTGAGCCCCTATGTTAAGCATTGTTCTTGATAATTCTCTATGTGTGTAACTACTAAAATTAATACTGTCAAGATATACTAGAACTCGAGATTTAGCCTGACACTAGCAGCTGGCAACTTTGATATGATATTCTGAGCAATCAGGGCAATGAAGAGCAAAGCACTATTAAAACCCACCAGAATATAAGAATTCGCAACCTTCTATTTCTCAGCACAGCACAGAATCACCAGGTTTAAAGCATATTTTCATGAGAAAAACAGCAGCATGGTAATGGCTACGCATTCATCTGTGTCCTGTTCACAGTGTGAGTTGGAAGCTGGGGGTAAATCAAGAAGTAAGATATTTCAAGTGCTTTAATTTGAAAAATTTAAATGAGAAGCCACTCCTACCACATACGATCCTACTGTTATCTGCCTGGCTCTAAAGGCAGAGCTGCTTTTCACTCTTGAATAAAGCCAAATGACAGCTTGGAAGCAGCATTACTCTAAGGTCCCAGAGTTACGAAGTGCTATCAGAGCAAGGCCATCTGATACTTAGAAATATTTTTCGTTTGTACATGGACAGACGGAGGAACCTAGATATACACTTTGAATGTTATTAACTGCTGTGAAAAAACCCACAAACAGTCATGCTGTGAAAAAGAAACCTTGATCGGCTGATACCTGCATCAGTACATGCAAGACTGACTGGCCTCTGGGAGCAATGAAATACCTGCAGAATTATTTTCTATTGTTTTACCAGTAATGATTTTGACATTACAGCTTTGGTGGTTCAGGAGAAAAGGGAGGGAAAGATGAGGATTCTTTCAGAAATGAAAATTCTTGCAAATGTTCACATTATATGTGTTTTCTTTCTATTTTCATCAGTAGTCAGGAACATTCATATTTAGAGTGTTACTGTTAAGCACAAAACTTAAAATGCCCCATTGAACAAACAGGACAGTTCATGCTTCCGCGATACTGCTTCAGGCTCTTCTCAGATTCAGATAGACACTAGCAATGTAAAATGGATACGATTATGATAGCAACAAAAAACTGCAGAAACCCCTGAGCACAAGACGGCACCCTCGTAAGAGTGCTGAGCTCCTTACACAGCATGAGCTCTTGTGAGCCCTGGTCTCATCTGAAAATTGGGCTTTCTTATGGATGCAGCTACAATGTGTGCATGGGGAACGAGAATAAATAGGTAAGTAAGATGCAGTAACAATCAAGAACAGGCTTCTTTTTTTTTAAAGTATCTTCAGAGCAGAAAGCTCTCAGTTAAGACCTCATTTGCCCAAAGAATGCCTCTGAGGGGGTCTCTGAAAGGGAGGGCAGTTCTACCAAGTGCAACAGACCCTCACAGGTGATAAACTTAAGTCTGCAGGTCACACAGTGGAGGACTCTGCCCAAATGTTAACACAAACCATTCTCTAAGGCCAGAGGATCTTCGGTTAAGTCTAAGCTATATTATTCTAACTTTTTTCCTCAAACATATCAAAAATCCCAAATCACTGGAAATTAAAATTCATACTCCCCCAAACTATTATGATTAAGTTTTTTTAAAAAAAAAAAATTCTAACATACCAGTGAGTAATATTAACTCTCTATTTCCTCCAAATTAAAAAAGATGTATTTTTAAGATCTTACCAGTGCTAATCCTGTCTTTTCTCAGGAAATGTGGTTTTTTACTTAAATCTTTGACAGGCCTTTCACTGAAGTTGTTCTTTACGGCTGTAGTTACAATAAAGAAATTGGGAAACAACCCAAAGTTTGGCTCCATTTCTACATGCCCATTTTTTTTTTATCTACTAATTTTTAAAGTGACTCAAAGCTGAAAACATTACTCAGGAAGCAGCAAGAGAAGGCAGCGATTTTATCTATTTAGTATTTGAATCTGCACCTCAAACTGTTGCTGTTGTTCGATTTTGTTCTGTCTCTTCCCTTTCTTAAATCAAATCACCCTATCATACTGTACTGATAACACCACATACGAAAATATAGCATATTATATTAAATATATTAACGCTTTTTTGGGAAGACTTATAGTGTCAGGGAGAACTCCATGTCAGAATAAATGCGAACTAGGTAACTTCCCAAAGACATCTCTTTCACCAGCTTCCCCCATCCCACCTTTTTATGACAGGTTGATATATGGGTGACTTCCAGGTTATGACTAAGGGCTAGCACACTATCCAAACCCATCCCAGTGTATGCCAGTTCTGTGGAATCCAACAACATTGAAAAAGAAGATTTAGGAAGTTTCTCACACCTTTTGTATCAGCAGTCTTTTCTACCCAGTAGGCCTCCCAGCTTTGACCTTACGCATCTTACATCCTATCCTAAACTTTTGTCCTATCCATCCTAAACCTTTTGTCCTTATCTAAGCCATTTTACATCCTATCCTAAACTTTTGTCCAGTCCTACCTGAACCTCTTGTCCTAAGCTAAGCTCTTGCCAGATTTTTCGTCCTAATCTATCCTAGACTAAACAGACTCTCTGAACGTGGTGGTAAGGGAAAAGGTAGGGCTGGATATAGTTTGCCCTGCATAAGCAATGAAAACAAAGGGTATGACCCTTTTGTTATTCTCATTAACGTACCTGTATTCTAACTTTACCACAACAGAGGGAAATACAATTGTAAGAGTGTTAATCAGACCCATGCAGTAAATTGTGAGCTAGATTTGTTAGTTTTTATTTCTAGTGGTTTCTGATAATTATGGAGGCAGACCTCTTGGAGTTTATTTAAACAGGTCTGTTCATGGGCGAGAATGCCAGTTTTGCAGTTCTGTGTGCATCTCCCATGTATAATCCTCATCTGCAATTGTGCTACACCACCTCGCTGATAGCCTCCGAATACCTCAGACAGAAAGGTTATAGTCCTCCCAAGGCGAGGGAGGCACACTGATCAGAGTCGGCTGTCCCTGGATTTCTCAGCAGCTTCTCTCCAAAGCCTCCTTCTCCTTAAATTGCCGGGGTCACCTCTTCACCCAGGACGACCAACAGCACAACAGCAGCTGCTAACAACACACGCCAGCTGGCCACCTACTCCTTGAGGACTTTCTGTCTTCCCATTGCCACCGCTCAGTTAACTTGTCTGCCTGGTAGGCTGCTTAGCCACAGTAATGCTTTGAAATTTGCTGTCTGGTGGAGTATCTCATTGGTTGACGTGTATCCTACTTCCGTGAAATTTTACTGGACAACACAGTGTCATGTTCTTGCATCCTGCTCCAGACAGCGCTATTAGATGATATTAAGTCATACAGGACTTCTCCTCAACACTCCAAGAAAGGTCTGCAATTGTTCGTGAAAATCCTTCTATTAAAAATCGCTGTGAGAATTATTATTTTTTAATAACAAAATGGCAGATCTGAGAAATCAAGGCTTAGAGCGTGGTCATACATCTGAACTGATCTGCAAGGCTTTCCTTTTATTAATACAATAGTATATGTGTTTCTTCAGATCAGAAGGAACTAAGTCTGAGTGGTTCTGTATCAGTGATGAACCGATGACCAGTTTTCTACCTTAAGAATTTGGTTTTTTTGGTCCTGAGACAGGAAGACATTCCCCCAAAATTTTCACAAATCAGCTGAAGGAAAGTGTCAATGAACAAAATGTCAGCGATTGATACATTTAAAAGTGCTTTCATTTCTGTTTGCCCCCCTTCACATATGAAATAATTTCAATTTCAAAACAAAGGGTCAGTTGGAAGTAAAACATAAGCAATCCATAGTCTAAAAACAGATTAATATTGTCAAATTTTTCAGAACTTTTTTACAATTGCTTTATCAAATGAAAAATGTAATTTAAATCATTGCAATTTTATTGGGGGAAACCATCCCATCTAACTGGAATTCTCTGAAGAAAAACCTGGTTTGAAAGCATTTTTCTCACTGACCCACAGAGGAATCTATTCAGATCAAAGAGAAGATGGAGACTGATAAAGGTATCTACACTGCAGAACAAATAAAATCTGTTACATGACTACAGTCCTGACCTGTTACTTGTCTAAGCCAAAGAGCTGTTGGGGCTTCCTACAAAACCTGCCATGCACGTTCCTCTAGAATTTCCTCGGAAGGCAATCAGGCATTAAGATCTCATTTCAGAAGTTAGCCAGTGCCCTAATATGGCTCGCACGCAGAAACCAAAACTATTAATCATATCTGCCCCACAACGTTAGCACAGTCATCAAGATCTAGTTACACAAGCAGGTATGTCCACTCCTTGTTTTTTATGTCTGACTTTAGATGTCTAAGATACGAGTGCAGTCTCCCGCCGTCACCAATAAACAAAGGTAAATTCAGAGCTCTTGAGAACTGATTGTTCCCACAGACTAAGGAAATCTCGGGAAGGTAGGACCTTCAATTAGATTATCGGCAGTGGACTGTATGACTAAGCATGTGCTATTAAATAAAAAAGCAAGGAACTCTTTCCTCTGTGCCTTCAAGACAGGTTGGCTGCATCCAAGCTGTCTGCTGGGAACGGTCCTTGGCACATGCGACTCCCTATCCTGTGCTTGGCAATGCTGTTCAAGAATGGATAGCTGGTATAGTCCAAACTGGGCCAAGGACCATGCCAATAAGGCTATGGATGATCCCGTGCTTGGCCGTGCTGTACAAGAATGGATAGCTGGTATAGGCTAAACTGTGCCAAGGACTATCAAAAAGGCTATGGATGATCATAGGATAGTTAGTGCTCAAGGCTACGCTCTGGCCATGCTTCATTTACACAGATATGGCTTGTAGGTCCCAACCTCTCAACCCACCTCCCTCCTAGCCTGGCCAAAATGACCAACTGTGGCTACACCTTGTCCCAACTTCTCTCAAATATCTAAAAGCACCTATAAAGCTGATAATATTAATGAAGTCTGGGTAGCCTACTCCAAGGAGAGAGCATACAGCTCCACTTCTTGATACTGTCTTCAACTTCCAATTCTGAAGATATCTGAAGTTTTTAGATTCTGAGAGGATACCAGTAAAACACAGCACTGTGACGTGAAACATGATTTTTACTCAGCAGCCTTTCTAGAAATACCCTGCCCTCCTAAAATGATCCCCCTGAGTTCTACTGCCTTGCAGACAGTAAGTAAGTACAAGAATATTATTGAAATTCAAATTGCCCAGTAGCAAAGCCCAGTAAGCAGCTGCATGGGTTGGCTTACTTATTGCATGTGCCCCATTCTCCTCTCCATTCACAGTGGCTTCTCCGTTCTTTGGTGTGTTCTGCTGGGAAACAGCAGTCGTCGTTGCTCCCGCTGTTGCTGCCGTTGCTGCCGCTGCCGCCGCTGCACTGGCTTGTTGCTGAGCTAGTTTCTCTCTGAATGCTTGCTGCCGGGTCTGAACAACATCAGGCATCACCGCGTCTATCAGAGACAGTGATTCTATTGGCCTGCCGTCAAATACTGTACCATCCTGCAGGGAAAACGAGCAGAAGTGAAACTGCAAGTTTAGGATCTTCACCATCGAGGTCAGCAAAGAGGTAATGATATAAAGAAACAAAACTAGGTCGTGTGAAGATACTGCTCTTTGACTTAACCACCAGCGCCACGTTACTATGGACCGTCTCTCTCTCAGGTCCATGATGGTGGTACTCATGTTCCACTTTGAAATCTGTTTGGTGAATAAGTCATTTATTGGAATTTTATAGAAAATTCAGGCATATACACTCTATGCAGATGAAAAAAAAATTACGCTGTGGCAAAAAAAAGTCTGACTGATGGCAGAAAGTTTCTCTTTGTTTTGTATTTGGAAAAAAAGAGTCATGGATAAAACCATGACGAAGGCAGACAGACTTTGGTTGAATTGTTTGTTTCCCTGCACTTGCAGGGGCATAGGAATGGAAGCAGCTGATGAATAATGAACCTCAGCCAAAACAGGATATATGCACAACTTCAGTGGCTTCTTACATGGTGTTCATCAGCCCAGCACCACCAGTTGTAGCTGATTGTACAGGAGTGCTTTACCATTATTCTTCCTTTATTCCGCTAGTTTTATTCATAATAGTTATGGCTTTCATTTTGATTTCTGTAAATTAGGCTTCAGGTTTAATAACCAATTGAGTTAACCTTTAAGGGCTGTGTTTTAAGACTTAATATAGACTCAGGTCAACAACTGCTGCATCTACTCAGCTTTGCTTCACTTTCACTTTCCTATTATCTTAAATATACGAAAAAGGTTTTAGTAGCCTTTACTGAGTGCCATTTTACTGAGCTTCTGCAAACTCCCTTTAATTCTTTGAAATAATCAAGACCCAGCAGTGAAAGTTTTGTGTTTGACGAGTAGCAGATAAGATTAGGATATGGATAGATGAAGTAGTTGGGAAACAATGTAATTTTCAATAGATAACAATAACTAATAAAGAAAAATAGCCGTTTGGCTGACTAGCGTGCTTCTGTTGGACTAGTCATTGAATTACCCCTTACAATTACAATATTAGAATAATACATATTTGTTTCCTCATGGGGAAGAAAAAGGAGGAAAGAGTCATTAGAGAAGAAAAATAAACTCTCTTTCTCCTCAACATTTTTTATGTAAATGTCTCTATCGAAATTTATTTGAATCCTGGCTCAAATCCTTGCTACACAATGAAAAAAATGTTTGCCAATGGATTTTGGAATCTTACATTTTTAACTATAAAACTGCTCACTGGACTATTTTCATGACTGCCCTTTCACAGACCACAAACAATACTTAAATTTTATACACATTAGTTTACAGACTCACTGATTACTCACTGCTCTTAAGTAATACGCATAAGGAAGTAACACATAGAGAAGCACACATGTAGCCCTTATTGGCGTTCAGACGTAGCAAGAACGGCCTTTGCTTTGCTGTAATGTACTTAACAGAATCAAACCACAATGAGAGCAACATAAATCTTAATGGTGACAACATGCATGTTTTTAGATTATTCTCTCAACTGAGGCCAATTCTGAAGCTGGATGCACAGGAGCAGACCCTTACAGCTGTCATAGGACCTGAACCAATAGGTGCTATTCATGGCTGAAAATTTCTAACTGTGTAGCTCCAATTTCAGGCACAGGGCAAAATGTTAAGTAGCAGCAAATTGGGACAGATTCCTAACACTGGTTTGTTATTACAACTGCATCAAAGTGCAGCTTGGCATGAATGTCAAATGTCATTGCCCCAGTTAAAAAAATGACACATACACAACTCTTAAACACTGTATCGAGTCATAAAAAGAAAACCACACAGAATGTTAGTGACAAAAACAAATGAGTTTTTGTTCCAAACTACACACTGCAAACAACACAACCTTTTCTCTATTTTATATTCCTTTGTTCTCACCCATGCTGTTCCCATGCTACATTCAGCTATAGAGAAAAAAGCAATAGCTTTTTATGTATTAATATTTATTACAGATCTCTGTCAGTTACGATATCTATGGTAAATATTTTGTAATGCAGTACTTGCTTATCTGTCATGCTTCACTCCCTCTCGAAGCATCATGCCTTTAAGGTTGGCAGGGCAAAAATGCTGGCTTTTCCCACATCCCCTCTTTGTTTCCCCTGGCAGTTCAAGGAGAGCAGAGACACTCTGTGCCTGCTCATACAATCCCCTCAGACCACCAGTGCCCCAGCCAGGGTCAGAATTTACACACAACCGTTTCGCCATGTACATGAGAGGATGATGCCTGGTCTTACATGATCTAAGCCAAAGTCACTGAAATCAGAGAGAATCTCTCCAGTGACCTCCGTGGATTTCTGATCAGGCTTCTCACAGCTTGCAAGCAGTGCTGCCTGCTAGCAGGTGTCAGGGAGTGAAGTTTTAACCTATGTTGCAGGCTTTTCCTGCCAAATTTTGCTATGACCCTGAAAATGCAAGACTGTAAACACAGATGCATTTTCTTGTTTGCTGCGAGAATGCACCCTGGATTTGACTGGAGTAGTGGAAACACCATAAAATCCATTTAAGCAGCGCAAAGAAGGCCTCAATGCTACAGCTAAAAATTGAAACACATTTCTATCTCTGAGCTTTTCAGCTCTCTGCTGGGGGTGGAACAAAGTATGAGGAGCAAAATGAAACCAGATCAACGGAAACTGCGGCACGGTGGCTTGCGTCTCTGGGCTGTCGGGACACGTCCTTTCGCAAGCCCCAGCGTGCCGGTCAGCGGTTGGGAGCAGTGCCGGCGGTGGCGGGGGTACTTACTTCGTTGATGCTGATCTCAGCCTCCACATACTGGAGCCCCTTCTGGAGGATGGAGATGAGTGCGGCAGGTGGCACTAGTGTTCCGTTGATGTTGGACTGGCTGATGTGGCTCTCGATACCGAAGGTGAAGGCCGAGTGGGAGAAACCTGAGAGCAGGAAAAGGAAGCCATGACACGAAATCTAAATGCACCAGCCAGATACACCTTCACGGTTTAAAAATAATTCTGCTCCGAGATCTGAGAGATGCTGCCGCATAGGCAGAAGGACGCGGGCTGGCCGCATGGAGCCCAGGAGGTTAACCAGAGCCATCCTGACCACGCTGCTGCCGCCGCCGCCCTTCCCCCTCCCCTGCATGTATAGGGGAAGCCGTATAGAGATGGAAATGCGCGCAGAGAAAAATAACCAGAGAACTGTACTAACTGAAAACAAAACCGAACACATAAAAAAATAGGAATTGCCAGAACGGCAAGTCCAGCTAAAAAACGTGCCTACAATCTTCATTTCCCTTGCTGCATTTTAGTGTGGGTGTTTTCTGAAGATAAATACTTAAATCCCTATCAGCGCACAAGTTGTATAAAATCAAGCTATAGATGCAGCTGACACAGGGGAGCCATTCCCTTTTACCAGGGAGGAGATTTCAAATCTTCTGCTCATTTATTGCTGAGTACAATATGACGTGCAGAGCATTGCCATTAGAACGTGAAACAACAGAAAGGCTGCTCCCATAAACCTATTTTCTGAAAGTGAACAGTAATAGCAAAAGTAATTAATTGGGATCTGCCAAACAGCAGATGACAAGCCAGTGTGGCAGCCCGTCCTTTAACCAGACGTCTTTCTCTTCCCCGTTTCATTTTTGTCGTTGTCCTAGAAATAAGAGGTAATGAAGGTGACAGCACTGAAAATGAAAGAATTTTGCTGGGCACATTTTAAAGAAAGAGCTGTGCCTTAAACGCTAGCTGAAGCTGCTGAAAACTGTTGCTGGGTATGAAGGCGAGCGCTGCAGAGCGACGGTACGCAGGGGCAGATGCGGGAGGGGGAAGGGGGAACAGGATGTAGATATAACTGTAGGAACCCATTTATCACCACACTGTCTCCAGAGCATTAATCTAACATTAAAAGCCTTGGGGAAACCACCCATGCACTGTCTCAAACAGGAAGAGCCCTCGCAGTCTCCACCGACTAGACAAGAAAGAAGGAAAAAAAAAAAGAAGAAAAAGAAAGCAGCTCTCAAATGAAAATACTTCCGTTAAATATAGCTGTGCCTCTTCCCCTTGTCAACAGTAGTTACATTTATAGTTTTGTCCGTTAAGGGATTTCCCCCATATCACTGCAATGTCCAATTGTGTGTGGGCTGGAGGACGGGATTTTGGGCTCGCTCCACCGTAATGCTTTCTCTCTCTCACTCAAATTGTTTTCAAGATCCTTTTTGTAGCTAGCTCAATTATGATCTTAGATAGATAGCAAAAACAAGCTGAGAAACAGAATGCCTCCCACGTTTGAAACCGAGGTATGTATTTCTCTTTGATTCTCTCCCCCTACACATTTCATTTTGCCACTGTTTCTCTCCTCTTCCTGGTAACAGCCTCTATCCTCTCCTTTCCTGACCCTATCTTCCCTTCATGGCACCCCCCCAGTTTTGGGGGATGCTTGGGATGCTTTGGATACTTTTTAGGAAGTGGCAGGTCCACCTATGAGCAGACTTACATAGGATTAAAAGGCATAAAATTAAAGCACAGCAAAAAAACACCTGAAAAACTGCAGTATCATTTACCTAATCCCTGGTCCAATTCTTATCCTGTATTGCTCTTTATGTCCTGGTCTAGTTTATGAGCTGCTGGACCTCCTGCTGCATCCAAAATAGACTGTAAGATCTGCAGGGCAGCGTTTTTCCCTTGTTATTAGTTTTGTAGGACACCTAAGCACGTTATTGGGCACCCCAGCGAGGAAGAAATCAAGCACTAGGCATACACAGCCTGTGTCTGAGAGATCTAGGGCTTGATCACCGAATACTGAAATCTCTCTGTGTATATAAATACATGTCATGCAACTAACCAGAATTAGAGAATCAGATCGCACTTAATTTATATTTATGTGTATTTAAATTAATCAACAACAACAATAACAATGCCTTATTGAAAAGGAATGGACTTTAAAATGCATGATGGATAAATCAGCAAATCTACTTAAGAATGGAGAAGAATGAGGTAATTAAGCTGTTGTCCAGAAGCACTGAAGTTGACTGCTAAAAAAGCCACCAGCTAGTTTGTGAGTCGGCAGCTCAGAAAATTGTAAATGGCCTCTGATTCAATCAAAAGGTGGATAGCGTAAAAATGGCAACCAACAAACATATATAGAAAAAGTAAAAAAGCGGAAAATCATTACTGTGGGATCTACAGTAGGCTTAATTTTAACTATGACTTTGTATGTCTCGTAATTGCATTTGGTATCTTGCAGACTTTTTAGTTGGCTGCTGGCGTACATCAAGCCCCATCTGTGCCAGCAGACAGATGACTGTGGTACACAGCTAACCTCTTTGTCCAGTACTGAGTTGGCACATCCCCAAAGAGCAACACATCTCACCTGGCTGCACGTGAGAGAAGGAACTCCTCAGCACAAAACCCAGTTGTGTTATTGCAATTAATCTTGTTATTTTACTGTTTCTCTCGATGCTAAGAAACTATTACCAAAGTTCCTGTTAGATGACAAAACACAAAACTCCTGGCTACTTTGTCACCGAAGCGCAATCTCACCCATACATCTCCAGCAGTTGTAACAAACTTTCCTAAAATCTTATCTGATAAGATCCAAATATTGAAAATCAACAGAATGAAACTGCTTAAGTGGGTGTTGCTGGACACTGTGTTCCTCACCCCTCTTGGAAAAATCCTCCCATACAATTGTAGTTAAAAGAAAAACAAACACAACAGAAACAATTCAACCAGACCACCGAGCGACTGCTGATTACCTCCGCATTTCTTGTACTACCGTAGCATTTATGTAAGGTTCATATGAAAGCAGACTGGTTTTAAAAGTAACACACACAGTTAACAAAATCCTGAATGAAGCTGTACCCATGTCACGTTTCTGATAAGGCTGAAATATCACTCGAGCTTTGCTTTTACAGTTACCAGATGACATCAGTTCTTTTTGGGGCTCTGAGTGTGAGTACACTGAATTATATAGCAATGTTGCAGCTCTGTAGTTCAATCTACAAAAAGGTGATTTCTATTAAACAAAGGGAAGTTTTTTTAAATGTAAGCTTGTGTTACAAATGTTAACTCAGCCCTCCTTCTGAAGTTCATGAAACCACATTTGGTAATGCAAAGCCAAGACACGAGCACCCCCCCGCCTCCAGCGACTCTCTGCAGGCTGTCAAGGCAGTTGGGAGCGAGTGCAGGGACAGAAGGTGCTCTGCAAGTGGGGATCTGAAGAAAGGACGCGGGAGGGATGACATGAAATTACAATAGACCCAAACTCAAAATGCTGTAGTAGCAGTGAAATGAACGAAAGTTGCAAATCTGTGTCCATATGCATTATTTCTCATAAATTCTGTCATTTCGGTGACTGTAGTAATCACTCCATAAAACTTCTATTCAAATAGCACCAGTAAATGAAATCTTGATGTAGTAAACTCTTTGAGGACACATGCAATGAGACTATGAGCTTTTAAGGTTAAAGACATGAACACAAAGGGCAGAAGGAGAGAGAGCATGGCCACACACTGAACCGGTTTTGTACCAGTGAACCGGATAGTCGCTTGTGCTGTTGACGTGACCAGTGCCCTAAACAGCACCTTTCAGCAGACTTGAGAGAATGGCTTCCAGGCTTTTTCTACCTCAAAAAAAGATGGAAAAACATAAACTGTCAAACTATGTGCAATCAGTAAATACATGGGCTTAGCGACCATGAAATGACAGAAT
>NW_009221173.1:0-15322 GCF_000690835.1 Fulmarus glacialis | reverse complement strand
TGCTGGCTGGGGTTAAACCATGACATAAACAAAATGTTCTAACCTGCATAAGCAGCACAAAAGGGCATAGGAGAAATATGGTGTTTTCTCACAAGGCCACGGTATCAGCGGGCAATGGCGGGGATATGGCGTTTTCACAAGTGCTGTATCAAAAGAGCATCCAGCTGCACGTATTTCCTCATTAGTTATTTCAAGGGGCAGTGTAGGTAGGGGGAAATTTCTCCCCCGCCCCTCAAATCCCCTGATAAACTGATTTAAGCTCTTTATGAGGCGTGGACTGTCCCTGGAGGATTTCACCCATGGTAGTATGTATAGCTTAAGATGGTGGGGGGGGGCTCTGAGATTTCTCCCTGTCCAAGCATTTGGGATCCCTTTGTCCAGCATAGGAGAAAGCTTCCTTCTCTTTTCTCCTGAACACTTGATGCAGCTGAGTGCCAGCTCTGCTCTGGCACTGCTGAAGCATGGGACTGGTCCAGAGGAGGAGTTCCACCTCCATCTCTCCTCTTCCCCATGCCAAAACAGGGACACAATGCTGTGGTGGATTGACCTTTCCTGGCTGCCAGATGCCCATCAAGCTGGTCTCTCTCCCCTTCTTCAGCTGGACAGGGAGAGAAAATAAGATTCAAAGCCTGTGGGTCAAGATAAGGACAGAGAGATCACTCAGCAGTTACCATCATGCACAAAAGAGACTTGACTTGGGGCAATTAAATTAATTTGTTGCCAATCAAATCAGAGTAGGATAATGAGAAATAAGAACAAATCTAAAAACACCTTCCCCACACCTCTTCTTTCTTCCCAGGTGCAATTTCACTCCCGACTTCTCCACTCCTCCCCCTGAGCAGCGCAGGGGGATGGGGAATGGGGGTTGTGGTCAGTTCATCATGCTTCATCTCTGCCACTTCTTCCTCCTCACACTGTTCCCCTGCACCAGTGTGGGGTCCTTCCCACAGGAGACAGTCCTTCATGAAGTTCTCCAGTGTGGGTCCTTTCCACAAGTTGCAGTTCTTTATGAGCTGCACCAGCATGGGTCCTTTCCATGGGGTGCAGTCCTTCAGTAATGGACTGCTCCAACGTGAGTCCCCCATGGAGTCACAGGTCATGCCAGAAAACCTGCTCCAGCGTGAGCTCCTCTTTACGAGTCATGGCTGCTGCCAGAAGCCTGCTCCAGTGTGGGCTCTCGATGGAGTCTTAGCTTCCTTTGGGGCACATTCATGTGCTCCGGTGTGGGGTCCTCCATGGGGTGCAATGTGGATATCTGCTCCACTGTGGTCCTCCATGGGCTTGCAAGGGGGACAACCTGCATCACCATGTCTTCACCATGGGCTGCTCCAATGCCTGGAGCACCTCCTCCTCCTCCATCTTCTCGGACCTTGGTGTCTGCATAGTTGTTTCTTTCACTCCTCTCTCCCAGCCACTCTTGTGCAGCAGTTTTTACCCTCTTATATATGACAGTTTTTACCCTTTCTTATATATACCCTTTCTTATATATCACAGAGGCCCTAGCACTGTTGCTGATGAGCTCGGCTTTGGCCAGTGGCAGGTCCATCTTGGAGCCAGCTGGAACTGGCTCTGTCCAACACGGGGGCAGCTTCTGGTGTCTTCTCACAGAACCCACCCCTGCAGCCCCTCCCCCACTACCAAAACCTTGCCACATAAACCCAATACGCATTCCCAGAGCAGCTGTAGACATGAGTTAACATGTGGAGGTGAAGGTCCAGTGAGCCTGGGCTAGTCCAAGCTACACATAGGGTGGGACACGTCCCACGATGTTGAATGTCACAGATACAGCAATTGTGTCAGTGTCTAAATTAATTGGTTATTGGTGAATTGGTTGTCAGGACTGGGCCAGAATAAGTAAGGTTGATGAAGCAGAGAGTAAAGGTATCCAAGCTGGCCTGGTCTGAATGGCCTTGGGTCTGGAAGCAATTGAGCTGCCATCTCAAAATGCAGCTCTAAAGGGCAGTTCCCTCAGTGAAGCAGGGACCACCTGCTGCTGGAAAGCCTGTACACCACCAGCACAGCTTCCAACACTTTGATACTTGCCTGCAGTTCAGGTCAACATCTGTACAAGGCAATGTCAGGTCATTGTATGTGACCTCCAAATAGATGCCTATCTCTCTGCTAGCAGGACATATAGTTCGAAATAAGGCAGATGTTCTGCACGTGGCTACGTGGCCGGGCAGGCAGATGGTGCAGTAGCTAGCCACACAATCCCTAGATGTACTATGGCGTCAGCACAAATATGCGTTCCTACTACTGCTCTGGTGGGAGTTGCAAATAAGGGTGCTAACTGCTTCGAAATCAGTGGGAATTTTGACTGAGGAAATGTCAGACCCTGAGCATCAAATATTATTTTCTACACTGTGTTATTTTCTGTACATAATATTAGTTCACTGTCTCATGGAAGTTCTGTGTACCAATGCAATGGGTTGGATTGTTTCCCCTGCTAATGTGGTACTGGGGACTTTTTACAATCCCTTGACATTATTTCAGCCTTAATAGATACCTTATGAGTTATTTCAGTTTTCTAACGCTCTATCAGCATAAAGAGAATTTTCTTCCACTATCTGGGCTTCTTCCTTTCAGATCCCTACCAAAGGAATCCTGTACTTAAAACATCATTAAGACATGTTGCACGTTAAAAAAAGACAAAACAAACACCCCCCACCCCCAAACCTACAGCCATTTCTAATGAGTGTCTCAATAATCTTACTCTGTTACATTTTTATGGAAGGCTGTAGAACATTTATTGTTACCAAGATTGTAAGAGTTGATGTCTGTTTGTGTTTGGAGAAGCATTTTGCTGGGCACATGCCAAGCTATCTCCAATTTCTATAAAAGCAGTGAAAATTGCTACCATCACGATTGCCTGATTGTGGTCCATTATAATGGAATTAACATAAACCATATAGAGAAGCATTTCAAAGCCGTACATTTTTATACAATAATCTGATTTGGAGCTATCACTAGCTGAGGAAAAATGACATGAAGATTAACATGACACCCTGTGTTAATACAGAGATAAACACTCCCATGCTCTGACTGGGAACAGTCAGCTAAATGCATTTGTCTCTATGCATTCCTACACATCTGAGGGAAGCCAAGAAAGCAATGAGGACTGAGCTCAGGGGAACACATTGTCCTGTGACTGAAGTCAGCAAAAGTTAATCTGTTATCACAGATTGGATCCGCATCTAGCACAGATGATAATTCCTTTTGAAAAGGTATAGAATATTTTTTTAAAGGTGAAGTAATGAGATGTTTCAAGGAACCGTGTTTTTGCCAGCTTTCAGTCTTTGTGGTTGCTTTCATGCTAGTTTTGGATTTCACAGCCTGTTGGAATGTAAAATATCATTTTCCCTGTCTTCTCTAGCTCATTCCTGTACCACATCTAGAGTCTATAAAGGCTTTCTGATAGAGAGCCTACAAACCTCAGGCTCAGCATTACAACTAATCACATCAGAGCATGCAGGAAGCCAGCCCACAACATAGCCTAACTGCCTGAAACAGCACACAGCAAACTTTCTACAGCATAACAAAGGTGCCCAAGAATCATACCCTGGGGAAAAAAAAAAAATTGGAAGATGGTAACAATGCCAAGATTTTAAAAAACAGGAACAACATTTCTATAATTACTTAACTGATTTGCTTACCTCACATACTCTCTGCTCCCTGAAGTTCCTGCATCCATCATCTAGTGACCAGCAACAGACTCCAAAACTCTGCTGTCATCTGATCCATGTGGTTCCATCCGATCCTCTCAGGTTCTGCCTGTATGCAGGAGTGAAGCTTCCCATGGGGTGATGCTGTACTAGAGTCAATGGTCTGGACCAGCCCCTGAACCACACCGAAAGCCTGGAGACCCTGAAACTAAAGGGAGGAGGATCTTTTCTGTTCTGCATTTGATTCAGATACTTTCACTCAAACCACAAAGACTGTTACTGGAACAAGGACCAAAGCTAGGCTTCATTCCTCCCAGGTTAACATCCTCACCTTGTGTGTTCCTACTTGCTTCTCTGGTTCCCAAAATGGTAGCCGTGCAGGACAAATATTCATCAAAGATTAAAATTGCATCAGGGCCTTTGTGTTGATAACTGTTTTGGAGGCAAAGAACCTCACTCCAAAAGCTTTTTGTGACCCTAGGAAACTGTCATATGCTAGAAACTGGCAGAACTGGAATACTGGATACTTCTTTGAAGTATCATGGTGTAACATCTGCCGTATCAATGAGTGGCAAGAGCAATCATTTTTCAAACAGACACTCAATGAAGAAGAGAGCACCAAGAGTGAGAGCCACATGAAGTGACAGACTTTAACTTCAGCACACTCCTGAGTTAATGCAAATACATTCCCTGTTTCTGGCTGTCATCGATTCTTGTGGGAACAGGCTGGTATTATAGACACAGCATATAAAATCACATGCCTTGCCACAGCAGCTAGAAAGATAACACATCATCAACATATCAGAGAAATTCATCAACACACAGGAATGAAGACACAATATAAATTCAGGGCAACTCAGCATTGAGTCACTGCGAGTGTGGTGAATAAGGGCGAAGATGAGCAGCACCAGAAATAGATGGATTTGCCACAACAGGCAAAATATCAGTTGTACAGTGTCAGTGGGGAGAAATGAGATTTTAAGCAGAGATGCAGTTTAAATTGAAAATAAATTATTTATGAAGCCTAAGAAGGCTTGGTATACTCTGTTACTCATGGTTTCAAACTACCAAATGGTTAATTTAATGTTGTTTTATTGTGTGTGGTAGCTCTGTTACTGGCTGAGTGGTTCTTTCTTTTAGGGCTGGAGGAGAGATTTTCAAAAGAATACATTTCCTTGTGCCTCAGAAAAGAGCCAGATATTAAAAAGTTTTTGGCAGATAAGCTTGGCAGAAACTGCTTTGGAAAAAATTGTCCTGTGATATTTTTCAGTACTTTTGAACATACTACTCAGATGATAGAGTGAGATGCTTTTGTATATTTATATCATCATGGGGAAAAAAACCTGCAAAAATGTCATTTTGGGGCAGTCTCAGAGTTAGTTGTGCTTGCCTCCTTCCTTCTTTGGAGGACACCTACTTCCTGGTCCTCTATACAGGACCTTCCATTAGGCTTTTTACTCCTCCTCTATCAGACACAGTTGTTTTAAACAGAGAAATAGACACATTGCCCTTAAAAGTGCCGAAATAAATATGGTTTAAAAATCGCTTCTACTTTATTTTTTACAGGAACAATTCAGCAAACCTGAAACAAATTTTGGAAAGTTTCAGTATTGCCAAATAGATTTTTTTTTTCAAATGAAAATAAGCTTCAGCTGAAAAACTGAGCCCAGATCTAGTGTTTAAGTGCCCTGCTGGATTGGAGCCAAGAAGGTATAACGCTGAAGGTCACACACAAAGGGGTAATACTGGAGCTGAGTAAGGAACCAGAAACATCCTGGTTGTTTGAATGCATGGACTTCCCTTAAACATTCCCTTTTGTCAAGTGCCTTTGCAGGGAGATAGGCAGTCAGGCAATATTCTGGTCATACTGAAAGCCTGGATGCAGCAATCATCAAGATCAGGAGAAGGGAAACCCAGAAGACAGCGAGGTTGCCCGTAGCAAGGAAATGGAGGCAAGAACTAGCACCCATACTCCTTTATCAGTTTTTACTGTAAGCTTTTCACAGAAATTCCTAATTCAGAACTTAATTGCTCTTAAAGCAGTTGGATTATATGCATGACAGGAGCAGTACTGAGCACATAGCAGTGGCTCCATAGGATGCAAGTGGTGGCTTGTGCTCCAGCAGCCATGTGGTGCTCAGTACGGAAGGTTTCAGTCTGGCTGGATGCCAGGAGCACATGTTGCTGCTCAGCTATAGCCACACATATTCATATATAGAAATTTGGACATCTCTTTTCACCAATGTGGCCAATTAAGCAAGAAGTTGAACTCTCCTGGTGTCTTGCTGGTGTTACTACGAAAGAAAAGCCAGGTGATGTTCCATATTTTGATACATCCAGGAGGCTTGGAGCTTTGGAGGTTAAACCAGATATGGTGCAAAGACAAAATCATCTCAAGCTTATGGTCTTGATTACACTTTTGCTTGTAATTTGGGAGATACATAATAGTTATCTGTCATACCCTTCAAAATGTAGAAAGAAAAAAGAGCTTGTAAGGAGCTCTAAGGTGTTGTCCTGGTTTTGGCCGGGATAGAGTTAATTTTCGTCCTAGTAGTTGGTATAGTGCTGTGTTTTGGATTTAGTATGACAATAAGGTTGATTACACACTGATGTTTTAATGTTGCTAAGTAGTGCTTACATTAGTCAAGGTCTTTTTAGCTTCCCATACTCTGCCAGGTGCACAAGAAGTTGTGAGGGAGCATAGCCAGGACAGCTAACCCAACTGACCAATGGGTATTCCATACCGTATGACATCATGCTCAGCATATAAAGCTGGGGGAAGAAGAAGGAAGGGGGGACATTTGGAGTGATGGCATTTGTCTTTCCGAGTAACTGTTACGCGTGATGGAGCCCTGCTTTCCTGGAGATGGCTGAACACCTGTCTGCCGATGGGAAGTAGTGAATGAATTCCTTGCTTGCATGCGTGGCTTTTGCTTTACCTATTAAACTGTCTTTATCTCAACCCGTGAGTTTTCTCACTTTTACCCTTCCGATTCTCTCCCCCATCCCACCAGGGAGAGGTATGTTCTGGAAAGATTGATCTTTGTTGATATGTGTGTGTCCTTATACACTATTACAGCTCTTCTCATCGTAGTGCTCTGTTCAGAATTAGAACAGCAAGTTATTGTTTTTATTGGCTGCCCTCAACTACTCAACTATCAAGGCAATATCATTTATGCAGTTCTAAGCTAACCCAAGCCTTTACTACCTTTAGAGTATCCAAAATCTCTATAGTGCCACTCTATATAACTTTCTGAAGGACTCATAGATTTAAAGCAGAACAATGTCCCACTGTAGAGTCTTGCTGGTCAGTACTTCTAGTGAAAGACTTACATACCGTGAAGCGGGCATAAAACAATTATTTAAACGCATTTTGTACTGTCTTACATTCATGACAGAGGTAAAATTAAGTAATCACTAGATGCTTGCATTTAGATAGCAAAATCTCTATTTTAGTTACCTTAAAATGTAGTGCTTCAAGGAACTGATCACCTTACTGAAATCAGTGGAGCAGAGTTTGTTCTGCACGCAGAAACCTATGGCATTTCTAGGGAAGCTAATACAGGTGCACTAGCTTAGGAAAGATTGTTTGATTTAAAAAAACACCAGGCAGCTTTTCCTATTAGAAGAGCAGTTACACACTGTCTAGGTGTGAATGTCAAATCCTACCCGAGGTCAAGGCTGCAGTCCCTAAGGCACTCAAAAAACACGTATGGAAAGAAAATCCTTGTCCTCAATAGGTCCTGTTCAACGCTAAGAGGTGAAATGAGTTGACTAAGGATTGACAGCTGCCAAGCACAGGACCCAGTCCTCACAAATGTACGTGCCTGCACTGCCAGGTATTAAACATAAAACTAAAAAAATGTTTTTGAAAGAATTTGTGCCAGCTGATGCTCCCTTACAACCACTTGATCTGAGCCAAAACATATAAAAGGCCTTTTTTCATGTAACTACCTCTTCCTTTGTAATTTTACTATGCTAGCGTCTATATTCAGAAAGCCCCGGGACATGAAGTGTATACGCTTTTTTTAACTGGGAACTGCTTCCTGAATTGGTTCCTAAAATAGGCAAGATGGAACGTAGTGTTAGGGGAAACGTAGTCTTAATTAGAGTCTCCCAGAGTTGCCGTGGCAGTGAAGTGGGTGAATATCGTTATTGGTGCTGGCTTACCACTGTGACAGTGATAAGAATGGAGGACACTGCTCAAGAGAAATTGAAGATATACATAGGGCTGCAAAGATGGCATGTACCAACATGGGCTTCTCCGAACAGAGGGCTGTCCTCCCATTTCTTCAGGAGCTGGTACCACTGAAGTTAAAGGGAGCTAAAGCTTAGGTGTTAGCACAACGTGGCATCAGTCTGCCTCTGACAGAGACTGTGGTGGAAACCAGAGTAAGACAACCTTGTAGGGCTCATGTTCAACTGATGAGAATTACTGTCTGTTTCTGGTGTACATAGAAGCTACAGTTACACTGAAAAGAAGTTGTTGGCTCACAAGACAAATATACCTTGCGTCTATGTTGCCCTTGTGTGCAGTCTTAAGTCAGTCCAAGCTCAGGATGCCCTTGTGGCAGGTGATGCTGGGGTCCTTCTAGGGCTTCAGGCTTTCTTATTGCTCAAGTGTCGGGATATGTCATTGTCACTGGACTAAGCACAGAGCTCCAGCACGAACCAAAAACGACATAAGGGTGTTCTTGAATACATACACGGCTTCCCCTCCAGTAACACCAACTCCAGTTTTAGACAGGGTGTTCAACTTGGTAGCATGCTTGACCTGAAGCCTGAACTGTCTCCCAGGACTGTGCAGTACAGGGGTTAGGGCAGGGCTCCAGAAGAGTCAGTTCTAATTCAGGCTCTGAGCCTGATTTTAAGCAGCTCTACTGCTCCCTGCTGCCTGGCTTGTCCACCCAAATGAGCAGATTTTCAGTCTCAATAGTCTATCTGCATGGTCCAGATTATGACTACTTCATCTAGCCACATGGTTTGGTAAGAATCTGACCATTCTCAAAGTCAATAGGATTTCTACAGACTTCAGCACGGTCCTTCTCACCATTGCTGGATGGTAGGGATAAGTGTTAGGGCCAGGGAATAGCAGGGCAAGTGAGTAGGAGGAAGGACTGCTGTAAGGGAGAAAAAAAAAAGGAACAAAGTTTGCTTACAGGCAAATAAGGGCAGGGAGATGTTTGGGAGTTGATTTTTTTGTCTCCTCTCTGGATAATGCTACCATTCCCTCCTGGAGTGCACACTGATTTTTGTTGTCAAACAACCCTTAGCAAGTGTTATCCTGGAGTTGGTAAATTCTATTAGGAGCTGTGCATCTGTTCTCCCATTTTTATCTCCAGAATCTACTGACAGTTTCTTTCAGGTGCCAGAGTACATCAAACCCCATCCATAGGATACGTCAGTTCATACTGGCAGGGAGTGAGAGATTTGTATAAGGCTGATTCGTTAAAGATTTTGACATGCCATTCCTTTACATTCCACTTGTAATTAATTATGTCCAAGCCTACCAGATGTGATGTGGAGTACACTTTAGAAGGGTAACATCGGCTTTTCTCTTGGCATATTTACCTTAAAATTAAGGACTTTCCTTTTTTAAACAGGAAAGAAGAGGACTGTTTGGGCCACAAATGTTGTAAAGAGTCTTTTTCAAAATGTGATATTCTCAAATGTGTAGTCAAACAGAGAGCAGTTACCACAGTAACACAGTTCGGATTCTGTTTCCCAATTGGATGATGAAATAATGATTAATTATTCTCATGTTGGGATGGTTACCAAACCAAATGCATTTATTTAAAAACCTGCTTTTCATGGACATCTGTATAGATTTTATCTATGACTGAGAAGTAGATCAAAAGGCATGTGAACAAGTTCAAAGCAAAATTTTACTCCCAATTTTTCAAAATATTCCAAATTATTCCAAAATATTCCATCAAGCCACCAGTAGCAGTAGATCCCAAAATAGAAGCTTCAAGCAGGATTCTCAAAATAAATTCCTACCATTACTCAGGCTCTTAAAACTAGTTGTAAAACTTTTTTTTTACTTCAATCAGATTTAGGCCATTCCTAAAAGTATTTCAGAATGATCCTGGGAGACACCTCTGTAGACAGAGGTGGAAGTTTGCTCTGGACTCATCCTGAAGGCCACTTTTAGTTGTGTGTGATCACAATTCATCTTAGAGAACTAAAGTCAGTAAGCTGTGAATTTACTTCTACACTTCAAGTTATGCTTTACCAGTACCTGAGCCTAAGAGCAACCTAGGCTCCGGCAGACTTAAGCCTAGAGAATTTAAGATGCCCGCACTATCTGACTGGATCTATATCCTAAATATCATAATGCATGAGGCAACAACTGAAATAAAATTTTCTGAAACATCTTATATTCTGGTAAAGGCCCCACATCCTTCACAGAGACACAAAAACATCCACAAATGTGACTTTTTAACAGAGAGGGCAGAACTGGTGCCCAAGTGCCAAAATTTTCCAAAGGACTTGGCTTACCTAAGGGTCCTAAACTTCTTGTCCCTCAGATGAGATGAATTTGGACTTTGAACTACTTCAAGGAAAATAAAAAATGGTAGAGAAGGAGGTGTTATGTTTGCAAGCCCAGATTTTCCACAGAGACATTCTTTAGGGGGATGATGCATTTGATCAAAAAAAATCCAATTATTTTTGGAAGAATTTTCAGCCAGCCCGACATAGCTGTCTTGGGGTAGCAAATGATGGGATAGATGTTTCCACATTAATTATTTATCCTGAGGAAAGCCAGCATGATTGGAAAGGCTGATGACTTTTTAAACACGGTTGCTTCCCTCAGGTCCCTGCATGAGTAATGAGTCCCAAATATATTTAAAGGCATTCAGAATGCCTCCAAATGCAGAGGGGTCTCTTGGCCTTAATTCCAGCAACAGACATCTAAGTACTTCAGAAAATCTCACCTGGCACATACTGCACAGTTTCAGAAGCCCAAAGTCTTCACAAAGTTCACTCTAATAATTTCAGATATCTTATGCTCCCCTTAATAATGATGTCTATGTCCATCAATGCATCACATTCACAGCAACTCATCCTTGATTATAGTGTCCCCTGCTGCATTATCTTACATTCCTGCACTTAGTTTTCCCTTACTTACTTGCTTGATGTTAATATCACAATCACAGAATAACTCAGGTTGGAAGGGTCATCTGGAGGCCTTGAGTTCAAACTTG
This sequence comes from Fulmarus glacialis, assembly GCF_000690835.1. Lineage (NCBI taxonomy): Eukaryota > Metazoa > Chordata > Aves > Procellariiformes > Procellariidae > Fulmarus > Fulmarus glacialis. The sequence continues at coordinate 4,452 of NW_009221173.1, read as the reverse complement.
CTCAAAGCAGGGCTCCATTAAATGAGGTTTTGCAGGGCCTTGTCCAGCCGAGTTTCCAAACTCTGCAAGGATGGAGACTCCACAACCTGCTCCAGTGCTCAGCTGCTCTCACTGCAAGGACCTTTTCATTACATGTAGTAATAATTAGCCTGCGCTGCAACGTGTAAGCATTACTTCTTGTCCTTACACTGCGCATCTCCAAGAAGAGTTTGGCTCCATCTTCTCTGTAAAGTGAAAACTGACTGTTCATCTGATCAGAATAGCTACCCCTTCCCTCCCACGTGTCTTCACTCTGATGCTTTCACAGACATTTTGAAAATTAAGGTGATTACATGTTATTTCTAACATTCAACATTGTAGTGACACTGCAGAAAGACTCTATTCTCCCTCAGCAGCAAATCTAAACACAGGGGGTTTTTTCCACACTTATCACAAGGAGAGCTTTTATTTATTAGTAGGATCACAATTCACTTAAAAGAACTATTTGAAGGTTTCCTTTTCACAGTAAACATATGCTTAAACATAGATATATGTATAAAAATAAGCATTTATGCTGACACAAGTGGGTTTTCAATATATCCTATTAAATCTAAGCATGTGCTTAACTTTTATCTGATCAGGAGCAGCCTCCTAAATTTTGATTGTTTGCTGCTAATTACAAAGGGTACTTGCAACTCAGTTCCTAAGTACCAAATGGAAATCTTTCAGAAGTGACCTGATTTTGCTAAGGGTGGAATATCCTGCACCACCCATAGTCCCCCTGCCTTTCTGGAAAACATATCTTGTGTCATGAGTGTGTATAAACACAAAAGCACAGCTAAGGCTCATGGCCTTACACTTCATGTCTTCATCCCTGTTTTTCCCCTAATGTTTAAAACCATGTAGCCCTCAGTACGATCTTAATGTTGGCAAGGGAGGAATAGTTGCATAAATTTGAGAACGAAGTTTTCATCAAATCCCCTCAGCAAAATTGTTCATTTGACATGTGCTTATGATGAGAAAATTGAGGCATTTTTTATTAGTTGTGTGTTCCAGGAAGCTGTTTCCATGCTGAACATACAGTGGGATCAGGCATGGCAGCTGTGAATGATGAGCTTTAAAGGTGCAGCACAAGTTGTATCAAGACAAAAGTGGGTGAGCTTGGGATCAGCCTGTGCCTTTGAAAATCCAGGCAAATAGCTGGACTTCACATCCTGAGGGGACTCCTACTGTATCCCCACTTTGCTCACAGAGTGGCTAACTGGAAAGATTTTATATAAAGCCTACTGTATAGAGAGCTTTTCACACTGTAATTATCAAAACAAACTATTTTTGCAGCTATTATAGGAGACTGAATTAAAAGGTATTGCAGAACTGGCTCTTTTAATTTACATGTAGAGAAAACAGTCTTAGCAGGCATTAAAGTGGTTATCAATATGAATTATATGGACCATATTTACATTAAATCATGCTAACTGTAGTCACACATACACAATTTAATATATAAGTCCCTGTCTAGGGTTTTTTATACTGGTTCTTACACATTAGAAATTATCTTAGGAGAGGAGCAATATGTCACACATAGCCTACTTTCCATCAAATGGGCAGCTGGACATACAGACAAGAAAGGATATTTTGTGTGCTCCAGCCAAACCCACAGTCTGGACAACCAGGGGACCAAGAGCCCACAAATACTCCTTGCAAGGCACCCAGGGGAGTTAGTGCTTTTCTACACCCTCTGAAGCTGGTTTTCTGAAATATAGCTGTCTCCCTAGCTCTAAGGGCTAAAAACCTCAGCTGCACATATATCATGATCCAAGAGAGCTTTCAAAAAGAAGGAGTTGTGCTTGGTAGATATGTTTTTTTGGACAGCAGTTGCAAGAGAGAGTTGAGAAAAGAGTCCTGTTCCATTGGACTTCTAAATTCATTCTGAAATATATTTGAGTGCAATATGCATGGTCTTAGGACAGTGCTTCTTGCTACATCTGCAGTGGCATCGGTTATTGTGAAAAACTCTTAGGGCTTCTCAGACTGGATGTGAGATGGATGCTCAAAATTTATAGCTTCACATGTGGAACAGTGTTTAAAGAATCATTTCCTTACACCAAGAAGGGCCTGCTTAAATTTCAAACTCTGATTTCTGAAGAAGAAAAAGAAGTATTGTTAAAGTTGATTTAGTCCCTCACCTCAGTTTAAAAAAAAAAAAAAAAAGAAGTTACATCATTAAGCACCAGAGAATAGTTCAGGACCACAAGAAGCTTTTAGAATATGAGCGAAGAATTGAAACCAAATTATATTTTGTACCATTTATGACAAACAGGCCATACAGAGAAGTAATTTCAGGAACATAAGTAGAAGGTGAGAATATGTTCAATTGATGAGGTAAGGTGCAGTATTAAAGAGCAACCATTTTTGAATGGGTGCAGTAGGAATTTTAAGTGATTACTTGGGACTCAATGCATTAAAAGAAATGTGCAGGGAGAGAATTTCCTTGCTATTTGTCCATTTAATCTGTTTCTTGCTTGTATTTTCAACTTGGGCTGTGGTGCTTTGCTTGTTATTTCTGATTGTTTTTTCCTAACTGAAATCATAAGTCTCCTTAGGAAAGAAAAAAAAACCCAAAACCCAAACCCACTGTTAGTGAGCTGCTGACTCATCTGTCTGGAAATATTTTTTTTTAATAGAGCATGAAATTTTAATTGAGGTAGGAAAGAGAAATCAAACTATCAGCATACAAAAGATTAAGGAGAATAAGTTTACACTTCTGTCATGCTTTTATATGGATATCAAATGCAGCCCATGTCAATACTACTTTTGGGGCTTTTCTTTTGGTACACATTTATTGTTCAGCACCTCTATTTGATCCACGGTTCTGAGCAGCACGGAGCCCAGGGATGGCATAATAGTGAAACAGCTGACTCAGCTGCTATCTGACATCATGAATAGAAAGCTAGTTCTTCACCCTTCCCCTCCAGCCCCCAACTGCAAACAGACAGACTGGCTTCAAAACTGGCTTCGTAAATAAATCAGTCACTAGACCTGATCCTCACCTGGAATGAACTGGACTAACCAGACTGAGGGACACTTAATTTGCAGACAACTGAAAGTCTGGCCTTTTCTGCTTAGAAGTAAGGAAAGACATGTCCTCTTCCCAAAAGGGAAACCCAGCAAATTAAGATGTAACCACTAGGTTAAAATATTGACTAAAATATTATGTCTTGGAAAGCTACAAGAACTTTGGAGCCTCAAACTCACTAAAATTAAATTTTGCTTTGTTTTAAACAGAGTTGGATGGTATTCAAAGTTTTAAGTTAAAATATTTTCAATACGGAGCTCTAATGCCACCCAGGCTCCTTTGGCAAGTGCTTGTCTCTTCTTCTAGAGTCTGTATCCTGTTCTGGAACTGAAAACTAGTGGATACAGCCACACTTGTAGGCCAGCCCCCTTTGACTCTCAGTTTTCCTGAGTGGCAGCGCCAATAAAACAAGGCAAGTTCCCTGCCCTGCATAGGCACTCTTATTTTCCCCCAGGATGTTTTGAGTCGGATTGGGAAACTTCATACTGACATCACATTCATGCAGGATCTCTACGCTAGGAATGGTCCTAGGAACTGCACCAATTGCTCCTCTACCTGCTAGGTGCCATGGCAGCAACGTGTCTTCAAGGGCACTAAGTCAGGAGAAAATTAAGAAACAGGAGGAGGGGGCAGGTAGAAAAATTCTGCTTTAGAAACGTGTGCATGTGTGGATAGAGCAGCCTAACATTTAGCATAATGCACTGATTTGTTAGTGCCTTCTCTGAAGTGCTGTGATCAAGGCATCAGTTCATGTAATCACTCACAACATACACCACCATTACCTTATCTTTGGAAGATGCATACTCCCCTGAGAATTCCTTATTTTGTGCTGTCAATTATTGTCAATGATGATCTCAAATGAAGTGCAGATGACTTTGCCTTTATACAGTTTCTTTCTTCTTATCCTTTTTTTGGAAGCTGCCAGAAGCATTTGGTTTGGAATTGATACATATTCCAATACTGACCAAACACAGCTTTGATTTCCCTTTATTCCCTCCTTCTATCACTGGTTCAGTTACATTTCACAAATCAGGAATAATGAAAAATGCAGGCTAGGAACTACTACTAAAAATGCAACTTGGAAATAATACAATTTGTACCATTGCCCTTTATCTTTCAAGCACCTAAAATGATCACTAATATTTCATAAATGACAGGGAAAAATTAAGATGCAACCATTACAATTGGGCTATATTATAAATAATGGTTACTAGGGAGATTTCAAGAGAGCTTAATTTGGGAGCACAAGAGCCTTTGAGAGGAACTGAGATGTTGTCATGGTTTAACCCTAGCCAGCAGGGTAGAACAGTAATAATAACAATGATAACATCAATAACAGAATATAAAAAGCAGGTAATGCACAATGCAACCGCTGACCGCGTGTCACGAACGGGGGG
>NW_009221172.1:0-15416 GCF_000690835.1 Fulmarus glacialis | reverse complement strand
TCAACCAGTCTGTGATTCTGTGATTACACACCTTTTACAATTTTAGGTACAGAAAGGGTCTGATACTGACAAGTGCTGAGACCTTTCTGCTTCAACAGGAAGCGCTGAAACTCAGCACCTACAGAACGAGACCTAAAAAAAAAGGAGGTTCATTCAGACTACAAGTGTATTTGCCCTGTTCAGGTGAGAGTCTTGGCTCTTGCCTGCCTGTGCTATACACAGTTCGGCCTGGGTCAGGCTCTGACTGGGAGGGGGAATGACTTTCCATAAAAGCTGCTGTGGTGTTGATTCCTGAGCTGAGCACTGAAGGGCTGAAGAACGCCAGCAAGGTGCTGAATTGACAAGGAGCTGAGGGAGTTCAGCACAACCTGGATCAGGCTCTCAGTAGCAGAAAGTCACTTGGCAGTGTCCTTGCCTTTGCTACTGTGGAATGCTGGAACAAATGTAAACAGATTACAAAGCAAGAAAATAATGTCTTATTTGTATGCCAAAGTGAATAATAAAAGGACAGTCTGTCCCAGAGATACTGCATTTGGTCTTCTGTGGCAAATGCCACAGAATATCATCAATTTGGAATTAGCACATTTCCCTCCTGGTTCCCCTGCTATGGACTGGGACAGGATGCCAGGGAAGGGGGAATGGTGGGAGTAGCACAGGAGCTGTGCTGGTGAGATCGGGAACTAGACCCAGCCACTGAAAAGAAAAAGGGAGACCAATTTTAGGCCCCACCAAAATCTCCTGTTTTATCTTTCATCCTAAGAGTGCCTTTCCAAATTCTGCACCCAGTGGTCACAGGTTCTCAAAAGCTCTTTCTTTTTGTCTCTATCTTATCTTGGCCAGGCACTGATATGCCTGATTCCAGTTGAGCTGCCATCTAATCAGTGTTGCATGTAATTTCCTCCCACAATATTACCTCCTTCTTCCAGGAGGTAAGAAGGAAGATACTGTAGCCAACACCCTGCTGTGAAAAAAACTGATATAGATGCAGAGTAGCTTCCTTTCTTGCAGCATACATTGAACAGAGCCTTTCACACTTAAAGAATCACACCCAAGCCATTTAACCAGATTCATGCAGGAGTCCCTACAGGTAGTTCAGAAGCACAGCTCTCTCTGGGGCTGAAGTGGCAGTCAGAGAAAGGTATTCTGTAAAACAGCATGAGGCACAACGAGTTTTAGCCTAGCTGCTCGAGCCTAACTTCTAATCTTAACAGCAATGCCATAATTTCATTAATATGTAGAAGTAGCAGGTAAGATCTTTGTTTTATGGTCTTAGTGTGAATTAATGTACCAGCCCTATCTCAGTTTGAGGCAGATCAACCTGAATTGGAAAATGTGGTGCTGGCAAATTTGGATCTATCAGACTTGTTACATTGCACTGTGCATAAAATTATGGCAATGCAGTAGCTTTATTACTTGCAGGTCAGCTGACCTTGCCATGTGGGTAGCCATGGCGATAAAGAGTGGAGGTGGCTGCAGGATGGTCTCCTGTGTACATTGTTCATGGTCTCAGTCATTAGCTGAGGAAGTCCTGTTACATTTAGCAGCTTCCACACTATGTGCAGAATTTGTGATTGGATACTAAGCGAAAAAGTACAGCACAAACATTAATTATGCTCAATTGCTTTTTTTCAAACTGGACAGAGCAGATAGCAGCTAGGCTGGGGATTCCCAGTTGAGCAGGCTCCTTTATCTTCGGCCACTTGCGTGCAGGTACAAGGAATTCACCAAGGAGAAGTCTGTGAAGACAGACCTGCCAAGGTGCCAGCATTGCCTCCCTAACATGCCAGTCTGCATACCTGCCATTGCTCCAGAAGACCAAAAAAGGTGATGAGTCTCTAAACCAGACAAAGATTAACAGGAAAAACGACTCTTGCCCTTTCCTACGTAGTGTTGGAAGCATGGAGCAGTCTTTCTCTTAGTGCTACCAGCAGAGCCTTCATCCCAAAAAGGAAGTCAGGAAGAGATACGGTCCAACCCCATAGACCCCCATTGGTCTTTTGGTACCAGGACTGTTATAGGGAAAACATTCCCTGAAAGTATGCAAGAGCAATACATTTCCTCTGTGTTTTAGAGGATAGAGAATGTTACTCATTTTCATTGCTTTTTATGACTGGGTATTAATCCCTTCAGAGCATCCCTTCCTTCTTATTAGCCCAATACCTGGGCTTTTCTCACCTGTTTCCCTGGAGAAACAATGCTAGCTGCATACTCCAGAGCCATTACCTTGTACCGAATGTGTTTTGCTGTTCTCCTTCCTTCCCCATCCCTTGAAATGTGACAACCCTGTTACATGCTGCCTGAGCTCTTGTGGGAAAGTGGTTTGGGACATTGGCAGGCCATCTTTGCCTTGTGAAATGGTTGCTCACATACTCCCAGTCCCTATTTGGTTGGTGTCAGTATCTATGGGAGTCTTGCCTTTACTTTTCTTAGCTGCTGAATCTGGAGATGGCCCCAGACAGGGCCTTTTGGGGCAACAAAAGGACTTTTTAAAATTGATGAGTAGAGCTTGAGATTTTGCCATTTCAGCATCAGAACTTAGTAATACTGGTGGTTTCATTTGCAACAGCTACAATGTTTGCTTGAAGAGTGTCAGACAAAGAGTGGATCTGTATTTTTAATCATTGATATTAGTGATTTTACTTTCAGTGTAAGAACTTCAATGTGGGTCCTGATACTCACAGGAGGCAGAGCACTTTGAAAATCAAAGTGATTACTTTTCATCATACATTACACCATTATCTAGAGAATGAGGTGAGCCATTCAGGAAACTATTTGTAAAGCTATTGGCCTGACAAAGTTGAGGAGCACTTCACCAGCATTAAGAAAAGAGGGTAAGCATGCACACATTAAGAGAAAGATTCCTTTCTCTCCTCCCCTCCCTCATTCCTACTGATCTGGAAAAGAATGTGAGAATGCAGAAATGAACTGTCCTGCTTATTCTGTGGGGCCAAGAGTGATTTGAGCCTAATAGTCCATCGGTTTATTGTCCATTGTAATTCTATTGAAGCCAGAGAAACAGGCCAGCAGACAAAGTAGCCCAGTGACTCATTGCTCTGTTGACATCCTCTAATGGAAAGGACACAGAGTAACTTTCTTGAAAAACTCCACAAGTTTTCTTAAGTACTTAGCTGGTTGTTTGATATCCTCTCTGCTTCTTTAGTGAATGGCAAGTAGTTGATAACTTTGCACATCCATGAGCCACAGGCATCAGTGTTTGTTAAAGGCTGGAACTTTCCTTCAGCTCAACATCACATTTTAATCTCCATCTGCAGAGGGGGTTGGTCATATTTGTCTAGCTCAAGAGCAATGGTATGAGGCTGACTTGCTTGGAAGTGCCACATGGAAAAGGTTACATTTTTATTACTATTTGCATTAATTACTTTTCTTTTATTAACTTCCTTGGCTGGATTGGAGCACTTACAAGAGACAGAACACTTTGCAAATGAAAGTATGTTATTTTTCATCATATTATTGCATTACACCATTATCTAGAGAGTAAAGTGCACCCTTCAAGTTATAACAAGCTGTAATTTCATTAAAAGCTCCCTAGGATTTCTGGACCACAAGAGCAAAGCTGCAGCAATTTAGTCACAGGAGCCAGAAAATCACATTACAATCCTTTGATACCCAACTGGGGACATGCTATTGCTCTGACATACCCCAGGTTGGATTAAGTGTTTCTGATATGCTGAAACTGGGTGGATTGTACCTTTTAAGGACATTTCAAGTCATAGTAACCATTCAGAGCCAACCTTGGCATCACTGTCCTTTCCTGTTCCTTTGATACAGAGGTCAGAGCCAAGACTCTGGCAATGAAAGGTGTGGTTTTTCCTGCTTCTTGGGAGGCTGTGCTCCACTTTGTGAGCCACGAGGAACGAAAGTTAAGAAGTACCTAGAGAAAATGTTTTCTGCAGCTGAAGGTAGCTGCTAACTTCAAGACCTATGGAAGCAAGCCACTTGCTGGCAGAGTTTATGGGAAGCCCGCTTACAACACAGTGAAGGAATCTCATTGCTCTACAATGAACCCTTCACATTTTGCAGCACTCCTCTTTGCTTTCTTGCTAGTGTTGTAGCTGGGCGCATCTCACTCTCACTATGGTCTGTGGATGACTTGCGTGCACTAATGGGTGCGGGATGCAATGCTCAGCTCAGTTGGAAACACAGAAATGTTACGATACCTGGAGCTTGGTTTGAACTCATTGCTGAAACATAAGCAGCTGGCTCACTGGTACAGTAATATGGCATGGATCTATCTGCTATGGCTCTATCTGCATATCAGCATTAAAATAATTTCTGGTCTGGGATTTTGTAAGTTGTTCATACATGTACCTGGGACTAAGTGAGCCCCTGATCAGGAACCACTCTTGGAGAATTTCAAAGCAAAGCACTGTTACCATTCTTGGTCTTCTGGGATTTAGCTTGGAGAGATTCCCATTGAGGCACTTTACTTCCTGCTTATTCTTGTCCCTAAAGTCATTCTAGCCTTTTGTGATTTGGAAGTTTTAATAAAAATTACTCCATTGGTGTGGCCCTGGAGGGAAGGGGGGCCCAAGAAAGCTGGTTAATGTTCAAGTATCACCTCCTCCAAACTCAGGAGTGTTCCATCCCAATGAATATGAAGTCCAGCAAAAATGCCAGGAGGCCTGTGTGGATGAACAAAGAGCTCCTAGCCAAACTTAAACACAAAAAGGAAGCATACAGAGAGGTTGGAAGCAAGGACAGGTAACCTGGGAGGAATACAGAAACATTGTCCGAGCATCCAGGGATGAAGTTAGGAAAGCTAAAGCCCAAATGGAATTGAATCTGGCTGGGAATGTCAAAGACAAGAAGAAGGGCTTCTGTGAGTACATAGGAGATGAAAGGAAGACTAGGGAAAATGTGGGCCCATGGCTGAACGAGACAGGGGTCCTGGTTACACAGGACCTGGAAAAGGCTCAAGTACTGAATGCCTCAGCCTTTACTAGCAAGACTGACCTTCAGGAATCCCAGAGACCAGGGGAAGGGCTGGAACAAGGAAGATGTACCCTTGTTGGAAGAGGATCAGGTCAGGGAATACTTAAGCAAACTGGACCATAAGTCCATGGGCCCTGATGGGATGCACCGAGGAGTGCTGAGGGAGCTGGCAGATGTGATTGCAAGGCCACTCTCGATAATCTTTGATTGATCATGGTGACTGAGAGTAGTGCCCGAAGGCTGGAGGAAAGCAAATGTCACTCCCATCTTCAAGAAGGGCAAGGAGGAGGACCCAGGCAATTACAGGCAATTACCAGGTGGTCAGCCTCACCCCGATCCCTGGCAATGTGATGGAGCAGCTAATCCTGGAAACCATTTTCAGGCACATTAAGGACAAGAAAATCATCAGGAGTAGTCAGCATGGCTTCATCAAGGGGAAGTCATGCTTGACCGCCTTGATGAACTTGTATGATGAAAGATGAAACGACTGACCTGGTAGACAAGGGGAGAGCAATGGATATTGTCTACCTGGACTTTAGTAAGGCCTTTGACACTGTCTCCCATAAGATCCTCATAGACATGCTGTAGATATATGGGCTGGCTAAGCAGTCAGTGATGCAGATTGAAAACTGACTGAATGACCAGGCCTGGAGGGTGGTGATCAGTGTCACGAAGTCTAGTTGGAGGCCAGTAACTAGCAGTGTACCATAGAGGTCAATACTGGGTCCAATCCCTTTTAACATCTGCATTAATGATCTGGATGATCTCCATCCTTGGAGATATTAAAAAATCATCTGGTCATGATCCTGAACAGCTGGCTCTTAAGTGGTCCTGCTTGAGCAGGGAGTTGGACCAGATGACCTCCAGAGGTCCCTTCCAACCCCAACTGTTCTGTGATTCTGTGTTATTAAGGAAATTTCTTTAATTCCAGCCACTAGCTTTTGAGAAAAACAAGCTTTACATTTTACCCCTCTTAAATTGCCTCCAGTAGTGATCGTTTTATTAGGGCACTTTCTGTTTTAACTTCACCTCTGTTATGCCACAGCTCACGAGAATTTCTTTCTGTTTTAAAGCAACATGATTTCACTGGGATTTTGTTTAACAGATGCCTTGCAGGCTTTTTTTAATGACACTAACTGGGACTTTGTTTATCATGTAGGTATCACACGCCTCCTAGATGTTAGCCATTGCTAAACACAAGAGGGGAAATAGGATGTGAATCTCTTAAACCAATATTTTCTGGTAGAGATACCCCTTTGATCTTTAATTTCTTTACCACACATACAGAACATTTTTAAGAAGCCTAATAATTTTTGATTCCTTCAGCTTCTTCAAAATTCTGTAACCCTTTCTAAGTGAACAGTCTGAGTGTTGCAGTTTCTGTCTCGGCCAAACTACCAGCCAGTATGGAAAGAGTCACCGATTTCTCATGCAGAGACTGAGCCAGGCAAAATCAGTCATAACAACCACCTCCTCTGCATCAGCCCAGTATGTAACAGAGCAGGCAGGATACAGAACACTTTCTGGGAGGTCCTAGAATTTTGTGGAGCAAATTCTTAGTTACATCCATCAGTAGAAAATTTTCTAACTCTCTTAAGTTACTTCTATTGAAGTAATGAGTGAAAGGCTCAACTGGTATCTGTAAAATAATTTGGCTTCATTCTTTGCCAGCATAAGTGTCTCCAAAAGCTGCAAAGGCAAGGTAAACTGTGAGGAGTTCAGCTGGGTTTTGGTTGGTGAAGGTGAATGCTGAAGGGAGTCTGCAGAAAGATGCAACACTCATTTCATCCTGTCTCCTGGGAGAGATGCTCATCCTTTGTCCAGCCTCATTTCTTTTTCTCTCCAAGGGAGGTCTTCCTATTAGGCAGTCTTTGCTTCAAAAATCCAGCCTCTGCCTTGGTAATTTACAGGTAATAAATCTAAGAGGTAAGGAAGAAGCCATAATTATGCACCATAGGGTGCACATATAGCACATGCTAGTGGGATTTATGAGCCAGAGCATTTGCAGAGCTTAAACGTTACGTAGGTCCCACGAGTTCAGTGGAGATGCCTTTTTTGGCTCCCCTCTCTGCAGTGCCTTCTACACATCCAAAGCCACATGGAAATCAGGCTTCATTTACAGCATTTGCAGCGTACCCTACAATGTCTGGAGCACGAAAACCAAGGTGTTGCTCAGCTATGCTCCACTCTTTTCTGCAGGGTTTTCCACTTCATTGAGAAGAAGTTTCAAAGCAAGGAATGTTTCTTCTGCACCGTGCCTTTTCCCCACATGCAGCATTGCAGCATTATCACTACTGTGCCTGTTCTCAGCACAGGGCCTCCGTGGAAGGGCAAGGCAATAGAGGTTCAGTGGACCTCTGTGGGGGAAAATGTGTCCCACACAACATATCAACCAGCCCAAACACAGAGGTGTTTCCCAGCATCACCTCACTAATGCTGTCAGTTCCCCAGCAGCACAGCCTGCTGCATGGCAGGGGATGCACTGTGTCACATGCTGGAGCATGGGCTCTCCCCAAACCCCTTACAGATAAACAACCCATCTCTAATTATTTTTCCTCGTTGGTCCCAATTTTGTTACATCTGTAGCCAAATTTGGTGTTTCTGACACTGTTACATAGGTAATTTTGGCCTGATAAGATATTATTGATACAGTTACCTAGATGAAGGTGGCCTTGCATCCCATCTTCCTTCTGACCCTATGGTCCATGCTGGTTATATTTAATTTCCATTATATGCTTTTTGGACAGAATTGTCTTAGTTTAGCCTCGATAACCCTACCTACTACTAATTAAACACAGTCTGCATACCAGAGCAACGACATAACCCAGTTAGTGCTCACACCGTGCTTCTGCCCTTGCGCAGTTTTCATTGCACCTCTGGTTCCCATCAGAGGTCTTAGCTAGCTTTGAAGCCTGATATTCTAGTGGACACTCTTGCTCAGTATAGTACTGAGAAGTCATCACTCATAAACTGATTGGCATTATTGATTTAGTCCTGCAATTTCCAAGCAATGTAGTAGTTTTGGTTACTTACATCACTTCCAAAGACACCCATTATTAAAGGAAATAAATTCAGAGATTAACCTTCATAGTTAGCATATTCCAAGCTGATTTATAAATTACTACTTAGAATTAGTGAAATGAAAATGTTAGAGATGTTCAGTTAGCACTCAGCATCTTTTGGAGCCCAGTTGTGCAGTGATGGTGGTTTATCTGGGTGACTATGAGAAGACCAGATGGGTTCCCGCAGCTCTATAGCACGTGCCTACCTGCCATGGTGCCATAACAGGCCTTTGTGTTAGAAAATTCTGTAAACCAAGTTCCTAAAGGCTGTTTTATATTGCAAACCCCAAAATAGAGCCATCCAGAATCCCTAATGATTTGAAAATCATGAAATTATAAGCCACAAAGAATCCAGATAAGCACATGGACTAACAGGATCCTTATTGCAGTGTACCTGACATTGCATCCTTGAAAGCAAACAAAACTCCCTTCCCTGAAACTTGACGTGCATGGGTATGAATTAGAGGTATAAATACTAGCTGCAAAATTCAATCCCAATCAGCTTGAATCCAGTTTGCCCATAGCATTTGGTATCTGACATGTTAGACAAGTTCACTCTGGGGCTTCAAAGTCCACATCTGACTTAGAGTCCTAACTTCCTGGTGGTCTTTCCTAGGATTCAGTACTGGCCTAAACACTGATCTGAGATGACTCAGTCTCTACCTGAATTGGTATTTGGGTCTTGCTGTGTCACAGCTTCCAGTGGAATAGTCTCTGAGAACTTTATCTCCTATATTATCCAGTCTTCCCAAATTTACCTGATTAACAGCTGTCATTCTGCCATGAAAGCACTGACATCACGTGTATTTGTGAAAATCCTATTAGCGAACTCCTGACCCCTGTGCTGCTTTCTATACTTCCAAGTTGATGGCCTGTTTTCAGTTAAGCCCTGCTCTTTTTTTCCCCTTCCCCTTTTTTTAATGGTGAGCTTTGCATCTCAGCACTTTTTATTCCTGCCATGATAGCAAAAGCAATGTTGTTATGACTGCTGACATTTTTGTCAGAGCATGCCAATGAAGGTTAAAAGATATACCAAAGCAGCTGCCATTGTATTTGCAAGCAAGGCTCAATGTTATGCTTTATTTCTTATTTTCAAAGAACAGATACAGTTTCTTCCCGCTCTTGGGCAACTGCGAGTGTGGCTAGAATTTGTCAGAGAGCAATAACTTATTTAACCTGAACAGCTTTAAAATTATTCTCCTGTCTTCCAGTATGCATTACCTCATTACATATTTCAAATATACATACCTAATTTTGTGCTTGCATACATGAGTTACTTGAATTATTCTTTATGCATGCAATATTATGCATGAAACTATATTCACTGCATGCATAAAAGAGGTTTGTGCCCATGCAACTGTACATACCCGTCGCCATATGAGCCCCTAGAGCACAGACACTGGTCTGTGACCAGTAACCTGTCTAATAGCAGAAAAGAAAAATGTAGAGATTGCTGAATCTAGGAGGCAAAGCCCAATTGAAATAATAGCAGGTAAGACAGAGAAAAAGAACATACTTGCAAATTTTCAGGCCCTCTTTCTTACCTGTAAGCAAGAGAGGCTTTGGTTTTCTTTCTCATGTGAAAGACAGGAATTAGAATCATAGAATCATTAAGGTTGGAAAAGACCTCTAAGATCATCGAATCCAACCGTCAACCCAACACCACCATGCCCACTAAACCATGTCCCTAAGCGCCTCATCTACACGTCTTTTAAATACTTCCAGGGTTGGTGACTCCACCACTGCCCTGGGCAGCCTGTTCCAAGGCCTGACCACTCTTTCAGTAAAGAAGTTTTTCCTAATGTCCAATCTAAACCTCCCTTGGCGCAACTTGAGGCCATTTCCTCTCGTCCTATCGCTAGTTACTTGGCAGAAGAGACCAACAGCCACCTGGCTACAGCCTCCTTTCAGGTAGTTGTAGAGCGCGATGAGGTCTCCCCTCAGCCTCCTCTTCTCCAGGCTAAACAGTCCTAGTTCCCTCAGCTGCTCCTGATCAGACTTGTTCTCCAGACCCTTCACCAGCTTCGTTGCCCTTCTCTGGACATGCTCCAGCACCTCAATGATGCTTCCTCCTGCCATTTGGACAAGGTACCTGACTTGACTCACAGGGAAGTGTCAGAGGCTCAGTCATCCACAATCTATTTTCCTAGACATCTCCAGTCCAGGTATCACTGCTTTCCTTGCTCAGCCTAGCAAACCTGACAAGACCACAGCCCAGAGTAGACTGGCTGTGAAAGAGAAGCTGCTGAAGTCATTAGGAGGTCATTTATTTTCTGAAGATACCTACCTGTGTCTTACATTTTTTCAGTGTTTTTCAGTGGCAGCTACCAAACAAGGGAATAAGGGAAGAAAGAGGGAGAAAGAGGAACTCAGATATTGTGGTGTCAGCCAAGTAAAAATTTTGGGATGATTGCACTACTTACTACATCAGAGTAGTAGTGGTAGAGAAGAGTAGAGTAGTGTGTGGTCAAACCCTGTGGAAAGAAACCTCATAGCCGAGCCCCATCTGTCATCATATCAGTTGCAGTGTTTCTCCCAGGGCCATCTCCCCAGACTTTTATCATCTTCCAGCTGATGGTGCACCTTTTTCTTCAGGCTTTCCTTGGAAAGTCTTAACCAAGAGAGCAGCCTAGACTTAGTCTGTGTCCTTTAGCATCTCTTTCCATTTGCAACCTCTGGCGCAGTTCAGATCTTACAGTTTTGGCCAAGGCTCGTGTTTATTTTTTCCCTGTGTGTTTTTGGCAAGGCCCTTCTCTTCACATAAGTGGCTGTGATGCTATTTCAGTGTGTGATTGAAACTGTATGCTTTAGTGTATAAATCAGCTAGATGAGGAAGAAAATGTCTACAGGGGTATTTCGTCTGTGGCACTATCATATGATAGGCATACGAAATGAGAGTGTGACAGAGTGAGAGCACATCTTCCAGAGCTTTAGATCTCAGCCCATAAGGATGGCAAAGTGCTCATGCTCATGCTTCAGCAGAGGGTTCCAGCAAATTCTGTGTTTCAACAATCAAATTTCATTGAATCATAGAATGGTTTGGGTTGGAAGGGACCCTTAAAGATCATCTAAGTCCAACCCCCCTGCCATGGGCAACGACATCTTTCACTAGATCAGGTTGCTCAAAGTCCTGTCCAACCTGACCTCGAAAACGATCAATGATTGGGCATCCACAGCTTTTCTGGGAAACCTGTTCCAGTGCCTCACCACCCTCATAGTAAGAAATTTCTTTTACCCTTAGTAGAAAAAACCTGATTTTTCCTAATTTTGTACTAGTGAACTCTGTGTGAGCAGGGTAGCCCTTCAGGGGACTGATTAAAGCACATGAGCTTTCGTACTGTGTAGCATCCAAGGAAGTAGTGTGGCTAACATTTACGTACAGTCCTACTGACTAGCGACTATAGGAACTGAATAGGAAGAGAAGCTCTGGTACCTGGCCCATGAGCGCACACTGCCAGAAGGAAGGTGCTGGGAGCTTGGGTGCACCCACACAAGGCTTAGGCAGCTGAAGGGCAGCTGTCTTACACCTCCCATCACCCATGGGGCATGTGACATCAGGATCTTCTCTGGGCCTTGGTCCAACTTGTCTGTCTTGGCCTTGTCCACTTGAGGCTGCAAGGACAGATGGTAGCAGACTAAATGGGGTGTACTCTACTGAGCTCACCCATACTGCAGGGCATGTGGTCTAAACTTCGAGATGCTAGAGTCAGTCACTCTACAAATCTGGGAGTTAGACAACTTGAAAACTTCCTTGTCTAACTTCCTAAGGTTCACTGCAAGTGGTGGCCAAACAGGCCCATGCTCAGCCTACACTGAACTGCCTGGCCTCCAAACCCTGTAAAGTAACCCCTTGCCGAAAACATTGGAAATTGTTCGTGACCCATAAAAAAAATCCTTTTTTCTCCTCTCTTTGCCCAGTATCATTCCGAACCCTATCCCCAGACATCTGTTGGTACATGTCACAGTAATAATTCCCTCATTGTGAGAGCACTGCAAAACTGAACTATATCACATGGATATTGGGAGACATCTGTAATGTAGCCATGTCTTCTGACGCTATGCAAGAAGGAATGAAATTGCCATGTGAATGTAAAAGGAATCAGATTTCAGGAGGACAGCAGTCACAAAACAAACTTGTGGTTGTTGCTATAAGGCCTTCCTGAGAGCTGATGCTGAATTAAAAGGTCCATTTTTTCCAGGTCAGCTCAGCAAAGATTTTACACCATTCTAACCAGAACTGCCCTCCTGAGCTTGTGTTTCTCTCTGTAACAAACTCCCAGGGTAGCTCGTGCTTTATTACCATTTCTGGCAGTATAGCTGATGCCTGCTGGTGCTTCTGAAATGGTATCCCAGCAGTCAGGCAGGGTTAGTTTCTATAAGCGACGGGAGATTAAAGAACTAAGCTTTAATCTGAATGTAATTTATCAGTCCAATTCACCTGGTTATTTCATGTCTGTCTTCAGTCTGCTACTTGGTTTCTTCCCAGTAACTCCTTATTGAAAGACCAAAAATTATACAAGGACAGGACCAAAAAAAAAACCCCCACATCTGGGGCACAATGGTTCATATCTACAAGGCTGGGGACTCTTATATTACTGAAGGGCCTGGGTAACAAACCAAGGGTGGCATCATAAGAACTGACCAGGGTAGTGTAAGTAATGTTTTGAGGAAGGCATAGAAAAGTAAATCTAATCAGTCCACAAGCTTTTTTTTCCTCTGCAGGAATCAAAATCAATTAATAGAAGCACAAAGAGACCCTCCCCAGTTTCAGCCCCATGCAAGCTATTTGCTCTGGTGTTTTAGCCCAGCTTTCATCCTCCTACGTTCTATTTAGACCCACAGTCTGTCACAGGACTTTCCTGTGCAAATGAGCATTAAGAGCTGTGCTGAATGCCACCAGCTCAGAAAAATAACTGCTGTGCTTATTTTGCATTCACTTTGCACTGGCACAAGCCACTGTATTGGACAGAGAGCAGTGAGGCCCAAAATGTTTTCTTCTGTGCGAGGAGTGAACTGATTTTAAGTTGCCACATTGATCACCTGAAACTCTAGAGCTCTATCACAGTGACAGCTCAGATAAGTGTCCAAAACAGAAGTCTCTGTAATAAGTGTTGGCTCCTGTCCATAGATACATGTAGGTCTACAGATCTGGGTTGTGCATGCACAAAAACATTGTGGTTTGGCTTTCAAAGATACTGAGCTCCTTTGGCTCCAGTTGTTCTGAAAAAACAGAGAAGATGCTACAAAACTGTGGTATAAAAGCCATTCCCTGAGTATCTATTTGTAGATCTGCAATGTTCCTCTCTTTGAATTAGTGAATATAAAATACTTTTTGAAAATTAATTACACAGTACAAGATCAAATATGTGGAAATATATTGCAGAAAGTCCTATTAGAAAGCATATAAAGAAGGAATATAATTAATAAGCCAAAACATCAATACGCAGTACCTACAGAGAGGGATAATTGTGCTCTAATTACTTCCTTGGCTACCTGGTTCATCACTTCTGTGTGTTGGCTAATACCACAGATTTCATGTGAACTTTTGAATCTGATATTCTTAATCCTGTTGTGTTTAAAGCCAAAATTAATGTCAACTGGAGATCTGACACTAACAATTTGTTACTTACTTGGATATTTGTTATTAATAAGAAAAAATGCAATTAATAAATATTTTGAGTATAAATGCCACCACGTATGCTGTTTGTTTACATTGTATACGCTCTGAAGTTAGCCAATGAAATTCAGCCTGTCAGTCTCACTTTCTGTTCTCCTGTGCTGACACAAGATCCCAGTGCTTGGTTATTCAGCTTTGAAAAGGAGGAGAGGTGAAAAATGGTTTAAAGAGAAATTTTAAAAGATCTCATACTAGTTCTGCAAAATGTTTTTTTAGGAGATAGGGGAAGGAACAAAGTTCCTGTCAGCTTTAAATAAACTGTTCTCGTTTCCTAGATCCTGCAAATCATGCAACACCCAGCCAGACCTTAGACGACCAGTTGTTTATGAAAAGGCATAAGGCTTATTTGACTACTGAAGAATCAGAGAAGGAAGGCGGTAAGGCAGGAGAGGCCCTTGACAGATGATCCGTCCATCACACTCCTCACTCCTCAGCAGACCTCTGACTACGTCAGTGGTGCATATTCACTTTAGTAGGCAAAGATGCACCATCTCTTATTTCTTGCCTTTAGGTTTTCCTGGCATATCAGGATATCCATCTCCTCTCTGCACAGCCTGTGACTGTAACTTCAAGTTGCAGTGCTTGAATTCAGCATCCAGCTCTTGCCTTCCCTGTACACCCCAATGTGTCATAGCCAGGCTCTGCTGCAGCTTCAGGACACACTAGAGTGTGACCGGGGGAGGAGAGAAAAGATAGCTGGGGGCCGTGAGGAAGGGATTTGAGTGGGAAAGATATTGGCTGGTGTTCATTAATTCTTGAGCTTTACATGAAAAAATGTAAGAAGTAATGAGCACTGGTTTGAAATAAGTCAAGTTGCATAAATTCCAACTTTTTTGCAGGTAAATACATGAACTGCATCAGACAAATACAGATCAAGGCAAATTTTTCATTGAATCAGCTTCCACAAAGGGTGCAGCCTTCTAAAAAGACACAAGCACAGTCACCCTAGATAACATTGCTGTTCAGATGAAGAGACATGGTCAGGTCAACTGAACCAGTGTCTTTGAGATCCTGGTCTTTGGTGTCTTCTCAGAGCACTTCATCTAACTCACTGTTAGATGAAAATGGTGGTGGAAAACCATAAGCAGCTGATCAAGGAGCCCTTCTGAAATACGTACAATACAGTTTGACTATTCTGGAAGTTTTTGTATAGTCATCACAACCCTAAGCACTATTCTATATGGTAAAGTAGAGGTCACAAACCAATTTGCAACCAGATACCATCTATGAATCTTTCCTAGAGCATACTGTTACATAAAGAACCTCAGTGACTGCCACCCATCACGGACGTCAAATGGGAGTTCAAATATTCATGTTCTCAGGATTGAGGGAGCAATGAAACACCTGCACTGAGGTATCTGGGGCAGTAGAAGTTACTGCTCAAGGCAGACAGCCAGACAGTGGTGCTTGGACACGGCAAAGCTGTTCGCATGAGGCCTCTCTCTGCCAATGGCCCCAGAAGCAGGGCCTGCAGGGCTCCATTTTAAGTTGTGTATATGGGAGAAGGAACAGGAGAGTAGAAAAAAAAGAGATTTCAAAAAGGTGCTAGGAGAGGAGGGGGGCAAAAGGCCTGTTGTCTGCAGTTCTGCACGCTGGAAAGATGCTTCGAAATTACAAGCCATCCAACTGTGTCTTTGCAGCATGGCGGTCACCAACGCAGGGCACGCGCGCTGCTCCGCGGCCAGCCGGCACGTATACGTGCGTCCGGTGACAAACCTCCGCCC
>NW_009221171.1:110145-127975 GCF_000690835.1 Fulmarus glacialis | reverse complement strand
GATTCTATGATTCTATGATTCTGTGATTGGGGGACTTATCGTTACTTGTTTCAGCATATTATGTGGCATTGCAGTTTGTCAGAGTGTTTGCTTCAGTGCCTAGTACAGTAACCTTCTGCAGATTGGATTAAGCATACAATTTGATTTGTCCTAGCATGCCTCCTGAATGCCACTAAACTAAAGACTGCTTCTAGATTGTATGTTAAATTAGTTCCTAAGTAATATAGCTAAAAGAACAGCTGATTAAATTATTGGTAAAGTTTGTCAAGAGATTTTTCTGATGCTGCATCAGATAGTTCCATCTTTTAAGCAGATACGGGATTCCATATTGCAGTCTGAATAAACTGTAAAGATGATACCTATTTAGATTGCTGATGTGTATATAAAATGCACATATATGATTTTTTAATTAGTGTTATTAACTATGGCTTTGTTCTCTCAAATAGTTGAGTGAAAATTAGAAAGGAAATTGTCATCCAGGACGCTCATTATGATATAATGTGCAAAAGTCTTGTCTTTTTTTGTGTGCTCCGAGAAGAAGGAGGTCAGGAATTTAGAGAATAAAATTTTGTCTGTCATGTATAATTTGCCTATTACGTGAACATTAAGCCTAAACTCTCATTGGATTTATTTATATAGCAATTTTTATACACACACACACACACACGCGCGCGCTTCTTTCCTTCTCTGCTGTAAAACATATAGGGGAATAGCCTTACTTAAGTGAATGACTAGTTTATATTTTATAATCCAATTTTTATAAGCCCCATAAGATGTATTTGCTTATTCAAATTACGTTGCTACTGCGCTGATAGCAGTCAGCCAAGCTTCAGATTGCTGTCCTGCTGCCACATGCGATGTCTCAAAAGTTACTTGTGTAAAAGCTGGATCTCAAAGGGAGAAGCTGGAGTGCTTAGGGACGGCAAAATTGTTAGCTGGCAAGGTGCAGAGCTAACGGTCGTCTGAAAATGGCTCAGGCCACACTGCTGAAGCCAATAAAACCCTGTGTGAATCTCGCAGGCTACTTGCAATATCTGACAGTCTACTTGTTTGCTTCCTGACTTTATTTGGCTTTAAGTACTGAAAAGACATCCATTTTGATCTAGGAATAAGCTTTTTCATTAAGAACTGTCTTCAAGCAGGTTTTAAGCCTTCATTTTCTTTCACTGGCTTGCAAATTGTTCTGCTGCAGCCATTAGTTCAACAAGTGGCAATACTAGTGGCATGAACTAGGAAAGGTCAGTCAAAGCATTGCCCAGATTTAAGACGAAAAAAAAAGACAGACTTGATTTTAATTTTCAACTAACTAAAACCCCTTGTGTTGATAATTTGCATTCTGTAACAACAACTGAGGAGGAATTATTCATGCAGATCAGGGGGTTTTGGTTTTACTTGTTTGTTTTGGTGGGGGCTCTGAAGCTGGGCTGAGAATCCAGCACTCTAGCAAAAACAAACAAACCGACAAACAGAGGAATTCTCTGACATGATCATCTTTCCTGGCATTAATATTAAAGGGTCACATCAGGTTTTACAGTCACGATGTCCGGATTTGGAGGAATATATTCATGAGCAAGAGAAAGGATGACATTGCTGCCAGGAAATGTATAAGATTTCCCAGTTTCTAAATATACATTTTGAACACAGAAGTCCAGTTTCCAAATGCACAGTGATGAAGTTTCAAGCAGTTTAAAGCTACTGCAAGCATAAACCTACCTATATTTTGTGAGCCATTCCTCAAGCCTGCATCAGGACAGCAGCATCTTCCTCTGCATGAGAAAGCCCAAGAAGTATCACTGTGCAGTGCTTTTTCTGTCTCATTAATTTCTAGTATCTTGTGTGATCAAATTCCTGTGTACTAGTGCTGTTTCCTTTATACCAGGAGAGTCTCCCCCTCCTCGTATCTGCTAGTGTGTTTGTTTTTCTGGTTATGTTACAAATGATCAGCTCAAAATTCAGTAGACTTTTTTTCAGTAGGTCAAAGTCTGAGAGATGAAGGTCTGAGTTTCCAAGTCCAAACACTGAAACTGTGTGCTGAGCTCTCCTCCCCTCATTGGCAGGGTGCCCTGACTGCAAACTAGAATTACAGATGAGAAATAGAGACACTGTAAAAGCAAATGCACTGGGATTTTGAAGGTTGGATCAAAGTTAAGCTGTTTAAAGCCAGGCAAGTGCACTCTGATCCAAACAAAAAAGTCTTCCCCCTCCCTTCCTCTCTATCCCTTTCGAGATAAATTTCCTGTCTTTATGGCAACCCTGTTTGGAATGGTGCAGCACTGTGTGAACACTTTTTTTTTTTTTTTTACACAGATGTTCTCTGATAACATTTCAAACACAGGTCAATTAAGTCAGAAGTAAGGTAAGCTCAGTTCCTTAAAACAATGCAAGTCTTTGTGACTAAATAAAAAGGACTACATCTAAATCCCTACGTTTTATGTTTGATCCACTTTTAGATCTTTGGCATGATATGTTCTGTTTACTGCACATACCTTCAATGCTGCATCATTTAAAGAAGAAATGTTGTTTTTCATATCTCTCAGTAGAAAACTCTACATGATACAATTATAGTAGGCCACAGTGAGTAAGGCAAGGTGGCTTTTTAATACCTGGTGTGTGCATGTGTGCCAGAGACTTGGGAGATGCAACTTGGAATAGGTACAGGTCTTCTTTCTCCTGATCTTGGACCTAGAATTGAATCCCCAAGCTATCGACATTTTTCGTTTACAGTTGCCCTGCAGATCTGACTGGGAAAATGAATTATTAAAGACACTCAGTCTACAATTAAATCCGAGCAGACATAACTATGCTTCACAGAGTTCTAGCCAGGCTTGGGGGGGAAAGGAGGTGTCTGTGTAGATATAAAAACAGCACTGAGGCCGTAGCCATCCTCTCTAAAGAAAACTTTTGGCACACTGAAGACCCTACCAAGTCAGAGTCTGATGTCATCTGTCAGCCTGCAGTTTTAGTGAAAGGACTGCTGATGTATTTAACTTACGTTTAGGACTATGAAGCAGACTTGATTCTGTGTTTTCCTATGAATTATTCAAAGATGAACAAGACTAAATTAATCATATTCAGACCAGATGCCATTTCACACATACCATACAACCAGATGCCATAGAACTGATATGCTTAGTGGGATTTATTAAGAACTGTCCATTAATTTTCTCAAGATTAAGGATCTGTTTGGAAAACTTTCTTTCAAAACTTTGAGCTACTTGCTCACATAATGTGTTTAGTCTGAGATAGTATAGCACATATAAATAAAGACTCTTAGAACAGTGTTCACTTTGGACACAGAAGCATAATACAAAAATAGCACACCACAAAATATTTACATATGTTAAATGTCACTTTGAAACATGGAGTGTGTAGGGGAATGATTTCAGAATGAAAATAATGACTTTATCACTGCAGTAAATTCTGTTATCTTCAGAAATGATTATATTTTCATGATGTTTTAGTGGATGCAGCCCAAGCAACAAGAAGCATCAGAGCAATTCCAGCAGGCACTATAAAAAAAAAAACATATTTGTTGCCGTGTTTAAGTGCATTCCGTAACGCACCCATGCTGTTTTTTCTTAAAACTACATCTTCATCCTAGAGGGCATTCGTAGAAGGGAATTACCAAAATAAAAAAACAAATCTGTGAACTTTCTGTACTGTTGTTTAGATTTGTAGTTGGTGTTTGTGCCATATTACAAGGGAAGTAAGAAGTGCCAGTACTGGTATAAAACCAAAAACTGTTTAAAAATCAGGTTGGGGTTTGTTGGAACTCATCTGGGAAGCAGTGGGCTGCAACCAGCTGATGACAAAAGTGTTTGGGTAGTTCCAGCCAAATTCCACATGGTACAAAATGTGAGCTGGGAGGACAAAACTGACTGAACACTACCTTCAGCATCCTGGCATACTCTCCCCCAGCATACTTTAGTATAGGCTCAGGCCTGCTTCAATTTACATCCAGCTGCAAGAGCCCTCCTTTAGGCCATTTTAATAACTAAGTCTCTAGAACTCTCGAGGTACATTTTTTTCACTTAGCTGTACCTTAAAAACAGCTTGCGAACTGCAAACACAGGGGTAAAGCTGGAGAGATGTTTGTTTGTCCAGGGTACCAATGTTTTAATAGCCAGAGACCCTTTCAAAATGAGGGAAATTTCAGGCGCTACCAAAATGTTCTTTGCAGTGTCTTTGTACTCACAGTCTGGCACGGAGCAGCCTCCATGAAGAAAGCCAAGATTCGAGCCTTTTCTCTGGCGTGCATGTACATTGGAAATAAGAGCACACTGTTTACTTCAATCACTGCTGATGCCCTTAGGGAGAATTAAATAAGGAAAGTGCCAGAGCTGGTGAGTTCCACATAAAACAGCAGGGAAGGGATGGGAGGTTGCAGAGGAAGCCCCAGTCGGAAGTGGGATGGCCCAGACCAGCCGAGATACTACTTCCTGAGGTGTAATCACTGGGTGATACGCAAAGGCATGAGCACTCCACCTCTTATTTCCTTGACAAGAACACATTTTTTGCACTGATGGGCTAGTAAATCCCATTAACTCTTTCAAGCTTAAAAGGAGTTTTTCTTACTTTTAAGCCTTTTAAAATCTATGACACCTTTCCTGGTTAAAAAAAACATTACCTTATCTGTCTTAATTCATTAACTGATACTTTTATGACTCTTTATGGACACTGTTGGGGGCTGACCTCACAACACAGCAGTTAACATGAAATCCAAGTAGGTTCTGTTTTACACCCAGAAAATGTGGATGTTCCAGGCTTCTGTTCCATTCTTTATTTAAATTATAAATTGGTGGGGAGAGACAAAAGGAAAAAAATCTTCTGAACTGGATAAGCCTTTAAAAGTGGATTCTGTTCTGGTTTATGACTGTTTTAATGATCTTTGTGAGCTGAACTTACACTTGGGGTCAAATCTTTGCTAGGGTATCTAAGTCCAACTGGCACCCATTAAAGCTGATATTAGTCCTGCGATGCAAAGGGACGTCAGTGGCTATATGGGCAGGGGGAGCGGAATGAATTAGTTTCACTTCAGACTCCTGCATTTCTTGGCCTGATTTACAATGTTAAGATACTGAATACCCAGCCCAGTTACCTGTTTCTCATTTCAGCAGCACCAAAGGGAAACCAGTGGTTTAGCAGCAAAATAACAATTGCTCTGTACTTGTAATGTATACTTAAGCAGCAAACCTTATTTCAGTGTTATTTGAGTTACTGGAATTCTGTCACTTATTGATTGAAGGATATTTTTGAGTCACGGACTCTAAGAAGGTATAAATTGGACTAGTGGATGTCTGTATAAATGAGATGAATAGCATCGTATTTATGGCTAATTCACATAACTAATTTTCCTTAGAAGATGGTTGAACAGATTGGAAAGCAAAATGACTACATGGTACCTGTATTTGTATATAAGGACAGACAGTTACCTGGGTGTGTACTTAGCCTAAAGAGGGAACGATTTATCAAACAAAGAAAAAAGGTAGGAGAAAACCTTGAGAGTATTTGAATGTGTTTTTGTCCTACAAACAAAAAGAAAATAAAAAATTACGTAGAGGTTACCTAGGTGAGATATCTTATATGATATTTGCTTATTATGAATTTTTCTAGAGTACTAATTGATTTTTGACAACACCAAACCATTTCATAGACTTTATTCAGTAGGTGATTAAAACATTTGAACGATCCGTTCCCAGTGTTTTTTCATACGCTCTCTAGGTTAAAATAATAGCTCTAAGCAGCAGTGCATCAGCTTGAACCTTTCCCAACTGTAAAGATATGTGTTGTTTTATAAAATTTTATTTTATAACCAAGATAAATAAGCATTTGGTTTTCCAGTTTCCAATTTCTAGACTTTTCCTGTATAACATATGATTAAAATGGTGAATTATTCCTTATAACATTTTTTTCAAGGGGAATCAGAACGTGTTTCCAAAGCTAGACTATGACTGTATCACAAGACCTGTCTGCACAGCTACATGTTTGGGTACCAGCCTGGGTGCTTTTATTTGTATGGTATACTAAGATTCCTCCTTCTGAGAAGTAAAATTAATATATTAATTTTAATTTATTCATAGAAGGCACCTTAGGATAGTAAATTAGATTACTGTATACTTAGGCTGGGGAAACATGTAATTTAATTACCTTTCTGGGAATAACTCCTTTCCTGTTTGTATGATGGAAGAAACGTGTGATGGGATATTTATCAGTGTAAACAAATGTCCTATAATTAACCTACAGGTGAATAGGAGTCTGTAGCTGACAAAAGGCACGTTGGCATTTATATATCTGACTAGTCCACCATCAGATGTTTATTTTCAGTGTGTATTTAGTGGGATTGCTTGTCTGGGTAGTGACAGGACAACACATTTTCCCGCCTACTCATCTCATGGTCTCTGTTCACTTTTCTTGTATATCATTCAGCTAATTCTGATGGGCAGGGTCACTGGCATCATTAACAAATGCCCACTCTGTGGAGAAGATAAGGAATGTCTCTAAAGTTAAGAGAGACTGACACATTTTTTCCTTGTTTCTGGTACAGAGGTAATGGGGGAATCAGAAACCACAATAACAGTACGGAAAAATTGCATGTATTTAGGAATGAAAAAATTCAGTCAAAAACTGTGTAGAAAGAGAGTCCCATGACTATCCCGTATTTCTTTTAGTAACAGCTGGAGCAGTGTGGTTGTTTCCAAGCTGTTACACTTTAAGGTGTAAACTTTCCTACAATTTCTTAGTATTCTACATTTTCTGTACAGGAGTATTCTTGTAAAATGTGGGTAATGGAAACTGAAGTAATGCACAATTATGAACAAATTTTCATTTATTTTTTTACTACTTCTGTGTATGGATGTGGTTCCCTCCTTGCCCCCCCCCCCCCCAAAAAAAAAAAAAAAAAAAATATTCCCTTTTTTATAAAAAAGAAAGGAAAACCCTGACAAAAAGTGTGAGAAATGGGTATTCTCTCAAATGGGATTTACACCTCTAAGTTGATGAAATTTACACCTGTGCTGAATGCCGATATGAGACTTGTACACTTTTTAAGAAATATTTAAGACCTTCTGTGAGGAATCTCTGGAGAGAGATAACTTTCAGCAGAATAACTGGAATTAGGTCCAAATTTTCTACAAACATCCATGCAAAATATCCTTTTTAAAAATACCTTGCACTACATTTTGATTTTTTTTGATGATAGGATAACTTTCTCTATAGTTCTCTTAAGAAAAAATAATCTTCAGTTTCTTTATTTGTTTCATCGTGGCCTTTGTAGTATTGATTTTTTTTTCTGTTTTTCAAACTTCAGGCAGTATCTTGCATAATATACAGACCCAGGATTTTAAATGAGGGTGTCAGGGTCTGGTTGTACAGTTCAAAACAGATATCTGTGATCATCCAATATTCTTTTTTGCTGCTTGGAATGCAGTTTGACCACTTGGACATGAGATTTAAGAAATCTAGATAGGCAAAGATATTCTGGGAAATGTAGGCAAAGAAGTAAATGAAGGATCATCAAATTTTACATGTAAAGAATAATGGTCTTTGCATGTATAGGTTGTTTTTTCTTCAGATAGCTATTATTACATTGATGTTATGTATCATTAGAAATACTGATAATAAGAACAGTCAATCAATCCTAATACAGCATGTTGCTGTATACTGTATTTTCATTGCTTACATCTTTTTGTTTATCTGTAAAAAAAACATCAAATCATCTGCTTCTTGCCTAATGCTTGCAACTCAGCAGCATTGTTGTACTTAGGAAAAAGACAAGAAGTTTATGCCAGAGCCCCCTTACTTCAAGAGCTTCCAGAGGCATTTAATCACCCTTTTTCTGCTTCTTGTTCTCCAGGAGACCCATATGCATATGACTTTCCTCTCCTCTAGGTGCAAGGTGTCTTAGCCAAGAGGTCGGGAATTTCTCAGGTCTGCAGCTGCCTCCAGACAGGGGAAAGGGAAGACAACTGTGGGTTATCTGAGGACTTATTTTAATCAAGAAAGCAAAAAAGACTTTAAAGCAGTAGAGGATTCTGTGAGATGCAGATTGTGGATATGGAAATACGGAACAATGAAATATTCCCTAGGATTTTAATTATTGAAGTTATTCAATAGTGAACTCAGGAAGAATATGTAGCATTGTACATACTGAGGATGAGTATGTCGTAAATAATGTACTTGGGAAGAGTATGTAGTATATAGTATTTCTGAGAATTCCTATGAAAAGGAGGACAGTCTTCTTTGGACAGGAAGTGTAGCTTTTTGCCACTATGGATATAAAGTTTTTCCATTAGTACCAAATTCCAATTAATTTGAGACTGTAGAATTTTACCTTAAGATAATTTGATTTTTGGCAATTATCTGATGATGATGGACAACCCTGACATAAGCAAAGGAGCAGAGAGCAAACAGAACAATATAAGGAGGTGAGGGGAGGGACCTGTATGCTGCTTATTTCTTGAGATCAGGTTTGAAATGCTGACTGAGGTGGCAGTGGCCATGACCCACACTAACCACAGTCATTGCAGCAAGCAGGAAGGAAGAGGAAGAAGAAAAGATTTTGGTAGCTGAATTCTCCAAGAGGACTTTCAGAATTCACAATTTTCTGGTTTCTCCTTGTCCAAGCATAGTTACAGACCCAGTTATCTCCTTCAAAGGGGGAGAAAACTTCATTTTGAGTTATTCTTTTTTTTTCTTATAAAAATGCTGCAGATTACTTGATTAGCAGGAAAAGTTATTTAGTATCCTGGTTCCAGCTGGGACAAAGTTAACTTTCTTCCCAGTAGCTGGGGGGGTGCTGTGTTTTGGGTTTGGTATGAGAGGAGTGTTGATGGCCTGTTGATGCTTTCGTTGTTGCTGGGTGGTGCTTGCACCATGGACTTTTCGGCCTCCCATGCTCTGCCAAGTCCAGGGGAAGCTGGGGGGGGAGAGCAGAGCCAGGGCGGTTGACCCAGCTGGCCAATGGGGTATTCTATACCATGTGACATTATGCTCAGTATAAAAATAAGGGGGGGGGTCTCACCTCCCGTTCGCGACATGTGGTCAGCAGTCGGTGAGCAGTTGCATTGTGCATCGCCTGCTTTGTATATTCTGTTATTGCTGTTGTTATCATTGTTATTATTACTGTTCTACTTTGTTTTATTTCCACTATAAAACTGTTTTTATCTCAACCAGTGAGTTTTTCTACTTGTGCTCTCCCGATTCTCTCCCCCATCCCACTGGGGGTGTGTGTGTGTGTGTGAGTGAGCAGCTGCATGATGTTTAGTTGCTGGCTGGGTGTCCTGGTTTTTGCTGGGATGGAGTTGATTTTCTTCCTATTAACTGGTATAGTGCTGTGTTTTGGATGTAGTATGAGAATAGTGTTGATAACACACTGATGTTTTAGTTGTTGCTAAGTAATGTTTACTCTAGTCGAGGACTTTTCATCCTCCCATGCCCTGCCAGGTGCGCCGGGGGCTGTGGCCGGGACGGCTGGCCCAGCTGGCCAATGGGCTATTCCATACCATATGACGTCATGCTCAGCATATAAGGCTGGGCGAAGAAGAAGGAGGGGCGGATGTTCGGAGTGATGGCGTTTGTCTTCCCAAGTAACCATTACACGTGATGGAGCCCTGCTTTCCTGGAGATGGCTGAACACCTGCCTGCCGATGGGAAGTAGTGAATGAATTCCTTGTTTTGCTTTGCTTGCGCGCACGGCTTTTGCTTTACCTATTAAACTGTCTTTATCTCAACCCACGAGTTTTCTCACCTTTACCCTTCTGATTCTCTCCCCCATCCCACCCGGGGCGGGGGTGAGCGAGTGACTGCGTGGTGCTCAGTGGCCAGCTGGGGTTAAACCACGACACTGGGGTTAAACCACGACATTTAGTTACAAAGCGTGATGTCTCAGACTGATGCTTTCCAAGGATCTGTGTCAACTCTCTTGTGGCTGTCCATTATTTCAGTAGGGTTCACAGAGAATGCCATTAACAAAACCTACCATCATTATTCTAGCTTTTATCTTGGATATCTGTTGAGCCTCCCACCATGAGATGAGATCAGAGTTTCCCATAATATCACTCATGGACAAGCGCTTGCCAAATGTATGCTACTAGATCTGTATAAGTGCTCAGGGCAAGCGCAGCAATGCAAGGTGCTTCTAATTTTTCCTTGTAAACACCTCATCAGATATTCCAGAAAAATAATATTCAACTATGCAGCTGTCCTGAAATGCCCTGACGATTGAGATAATAGTTTTATCAGAGGTAGGACATGGTTCCATCTGCTTCTGTCAGGCTGATTTACAGAACTGGAAATGTTTCTGTTCTTTCATTTTTCCTCCCAGAGATCACCACACCTATTAATGAAATGTACTTTTCTGGGCATTTTTTCCCCATTGTTCAAGGTTAATGAAATTAATGAAACAGCATGAAAGCACGGTTACTCTGTTAAATTTCAAGCACATTCTGAACATTAATTGTTCCAAAAAGAAGACATTACCTTTTTCTTTTTCCATAAGTCAGGCAAAGGCTGAGATTTGTCATATCCTTCTGACACATAGTAATGAGACAAGAGTTACCAGAAAGAAATTTCAAAAAATAAAACAAAAAGTATTGGGACCAGCACTGTTCAACATCTTTGTTGGCAACAGGGACAGTGGGATTGAGTGCACCCTCAGCAAGTTTGCCAAAGACACCAAGCTGTGTGGTGCGGTCGACATGCTGGAGGGAAGGGATGCCATCCAGAGGGACCCTGACAGGCTTGAAAGATGGGCCCATGAGAACCTCATGAAGTTCACCAAGGCCAAGTGCAAGGTCCTGCACATGGGTTGGGGCAATCCCGAGCGCAAATACAGGCTGGGCAGAGAACGGATTGAAAGCAGCCCTGAAGAGAAGGACTTGAGGGTGTTGGTTGATGAGAAGCTCAACACGACCTGGCAATGTGCGCTTGCAATCCAGAAAGCCAGCTGTATCCTGGGCTGCATCAAAAGAAGTGTGACCAGCAGGTCGAGGGAGGTGATTCTCCCCCTCTACTCCACTCTCGTGAGACCCCACTTGGAGTACTGCATTCTGCTCTGGGAGGAGCATATGA
Source organism: Fulmarus glacialis (assembly GCF_000690835.1). NCBI lineage: Eukaryota > Metazoa > Chordata > Aves > Procellariiformes > Procellariidae > Fulmarus > Fulmarus glacialis. The sequence goes on along the minus strand of NW_009221171.1, from coordinate 116,908 downwards.
AGGAGATGGACCTGTTGGAGCGAGTCCAGAGGAGGAGGGCCACGAAGATGGTCAGAGGGCTGGAGCACCTCTCCTATGAAGACAGGCTGAGAGAGTTGGGATTTTTCAGCCTGGAGAAGAGAAGGCTCCAGAGAGACCTTATAGCAGCCTTCCAGTACTTGAAGGGGGCCTACAAGAAAGCTGGAGAGGGACTTTTTACCATGTAGTGAAGTGATAGGACAAGGGGTAATGGCTTTAAACTGAAAGAGGGTAGATTTAGATGAGATATAAGGAATAAATTCTTCACTATGAACGTGGTTGCCCAGAAACCACAGGTTTGCACAGGAACAGGTTGCCCAGAGAAGTTGTGGACGCCCCATCCCATGAAGTGTTAAAAGGTTGGATGGGGCTTTGAGCAACCTGGTCTAGTGGAAGGTGTCCCTGCCCATGGCAGGGGGTTGGGAACTAGATGATCTTTAAGGTCCCTTCCAACCCAAACCATTCTATGATTCTACGATTTATTTTTCCTACTTCATATGGGCTTAGACTGGCCAAGCAAATCCACCTGTAAAACACTGGATAAGTACAAAGTTAACTGTCAAATTCAGAATTCTATTCTTCCTAATAGACATCGTCTGTCATCTGGTTTTCATGTTCTGTTAAATCTCTTCTGAAATCTATGAATGCAAACTTTTAATACAAAATATGCAATTCTTTCAAAGCAAGTAATTTTGAATGATGAAGCAGAGGTGTGGTTCAAAGTACATGATTCTCTTTTCTTACACAGATATTTTACAGGTACTTTATCTTCATTACTTTCATGTTTCCTGAGGTAGAAATTAGTTGAGGTTAATGCAACATTTGCAAAAACAAAATTAGGTGGTCCTTGTGCTCTTCAGTGGTAATTACTGTTCATTAATGTCCCTGTTGAAATATCACAGATTTTAGAAATCAAAGGAAACCACTTATTCTATAAGGACTTAAGTTGCTAAAGTAGACCCAGCACCTTGTTTAGGAAGTGTGTGTGTCTTTGGTTACGGCCACCTGTCATCATATCTACCTAAACCATAGCAACTTCAGTCGAACTGTGGCTCATCTAGATTTCTGTCTATATAACATAGTGTTATATAGACAAACTTTTTTTCACCAGTTATTCACCAAAGTCAATGATTATTTTAAAATAAAATATGTACACACACACACATATATATATATGATCACATCTGAATTGGAGAGTCCAATAACACTGTCTTTACTAGTGTTTTTTACTAGTATCTTTACTACCAGAATTTTCTTATGATGTATCATATGGTCACGTCCTTATTACTGCCTGTTCACATGCTATCTCCCTGGGAACGTCTTTAGAAAATGGGCTGGCATACCTTTAATTAAGTCTATCTGTGTGGACACAAAATACACCTCGGTGGAGAAAGAATGCTGCACATGGAAAGGTATTCCAGCCATGTGGAGGGATATTAAAACATACTTACACTGTTTGCTATCCTCTTCAATATTCACCTGGAGGGACCATTTTCCAAGACAGGAAAATAGTAGAGAGTTTGGCTTTTGCAGTGAAACTGCAGGCTGGTGCATAATGTCTACTTAGCAACAGGACCACTCAGTTTTCTGCAGTAGTGTTCTGAGACACATCTGTCATTGGTTACTTTTTCTCCCTTTCTGTGAAGCATCCAGCGAGGTTTGCTGTTGGAAAAATGATTTGGATGTGACGGACCACAATTATGCCCCATTAGGGACTGTGCTCCGTAACAGGGGATTGCTCCGTAATGGGGGATTACTCTGTAACGGGAGATTACTCTGCAATGGGAGGATGCCTGTTGTGAACTCACAGGCACTAGATTCTCTCCGCTAGCTGGGAATGGAATTCAAATAAAAATAGCTCTCCTTCCCCCACCCCCGCTCCCCATTTCAGTACTCCTTGAATAGCTGTCTAGGTATATCAGTATTTCACTATCTTAAAGAAGCATTTAATCAGCCCTCTTTTGAGGATTGATTCTAACAGAATATAATAGGAGAGACAGAAAGAACAGGTAACACCATAACAGGAAAAAAAAAAAAAAAAGAAAAAAATACTAATGTGACAAGCAGCCCCCACAGTTCCTCATTTGCTTTGCCTTTGCTTGGCTATTACCTGTTCTGTCAAAGGTGGATTTTATGCAAGATGAAATTATGGGGAGGTGAACCCAACTTTTTGAAGGTTGTGAAGAAAAAAATCACATTTCCAGCATCAGCAAGCAGGGCATAGTTAGTCATACCTTATGCTATACCCACTTAAATGTTGTCTGCTTCAGTCTAATTTGAAACGTGTGTATAAACTACCATTCTACAATCACCCCAGTAAGTCTTCAGTTATGTCATCTTCTTACAAACTAAGTAAGGGAATCTAAAAATCCAGTATCAGCAGTATTCTTTTGGATATTAAACTTGCAGTTGGTTACAGTCCACTTAACTTCCCTGAAATAATTCAGGCTGCTTCCAACCCTATTTATAAGCCAACTGTTTCACATATTAGGTGGAACAGTTTTTCTTCGCTTACTTTCAGCTGGCATGACTGGGTTTTATTTAAAAAAAAACAAACGCAAAAAAACCTTAAAGCACTACTCTACTGCTCTCTTAGGTTTTATAAAAGATTGCTGTCGTAAGAGACATCAGGTTCAAAAAGGCAAAGAGATTGTTTTTCATCAGCATCATGACAGTTGGTAGGAAAAAAAAAAATCCAGAGGGAAGACTTATGGAAAAGAAGAAAAGCACAATTTTATCACTGCATTTTGTTTACAAGCTGATAAACAGAACTGTTATCTGGCCATTGGAATCTCTCACTATGTTTAGTGGAGAATGAGCACACTTCCAGTCTCTGCTGCAGATATTGAAGACCTGCACGTAAACGGGGTCACGTACACAAGAAAGCACTCCTGCTTTTTTCTCTTTGTAATGGATACTGAAGCTGACACAGATGGTAGTAATAAGAAGGCAAACTCCAAGGCTGCCAACTGCGTCAGTCCGAGGTCTTTCAACACACCTCATCTGAAACGATAACTGTAATTCTTCTTCCATTGTGTACTACCACTGTGCCACACATCTTTTAAAAATATTAAGAAAATTATTCAAAGGACTTAATCTACTGAAGCATTGTTGGGAAACAAAACCCTATATGTAGTATTCAAACTTCTTTCTTAATTGGGGTTGCCTTAGAGTTTTAAAGCTTCCCAGCAACTATCTCTTTTCAAAGCTGAATTAAAAGTTGCACTCAAGTTTATATCTTAGTTGATTCTCACACTGTGGCTTGTGCTATCTAAGTGTCAGCTGTTCAGCCCTGCTGTGCAGTACAGCAACAGAAAAGACAGGAGTGAGTGATATGTTCCAGGTGTATACTCTCTGGATAAGAGTAAATGGGTATCTGCTCAGTGTAGAGAAACTACTCCCTTTCAGGTTTTAAATTGAAGCATGTTAAATAAGCATAAAATTAACTGGAAAAAAAGGGTTTGGGGTATGACTTTTTAGGTACCCTGGGAGATTTTAATATAACTGTGGCTGGTAAAAGTATTTTAAAGTTTTTTGCACTTGAAAAGCCTTTGCACCATTAGGTGTGCATAGAGAAACCATCAGCAGAATGAAAATTGGACTTTTCCTTCAGTGTCAACAGCAGCCAGTTGCAACGTTTTCATTAATGCTAGGATTGTATTGACTCAATACATACTTGCTGTCACTGTTTTAAATCACTTCTGGGCTTTATGTTATATTTTTTCTTTGTTTTTTGTCTTATGTTTTGCTGGGACTAATGAGAACCACGTCTTTAGAGGTAGTGTGTAAGTAATGTTTACAGCAGTGGAAGAAATCCCTAATCCTTATTTTTTTTCAAATGTCTTTTTAACTCCGTTCACTAAGATGCCTTTCTGATCCCTCCAAAAAAGGTCACTTCCCAGTCTTTTCTCCCCCTCATATGTAACAAGTGTTGCATATACGTATTCATAAATACAAATATATATATATATATATGAATACACACCCCCAAAATAAGCTGTGAATCAGCCGTGGCTGTGATTGATTCATACCAAATACATGAGCTGCCCTGAAGCTGGGACCAGCACGCTGAATCCCTCCCTGCCTCCCAGAGACTCCTGCTGGGATGTCGTCTTGAAGAGCGGGTGGCAAAGGTTGAAACCCCCCTGCAGAGGGGGAAGTGGGGTCTGATGTCTCACTTTGGGGGTGTGACTTTCTTTGCTCTATATAAAAGGCAAGACACCCCAATACTACTATATTTTCTGTAACTGTGATTAAGAGAAGGTGATGGCTGCACAGGGAGACCTGCTTTGGTGGGAGATGTACATGTTAGGAATGTTTCAAAGGTACTCACCTGGTTGATTCTCTGGGCTGGAGAAGTGCCCTGCTGGGGTCTGGTTAAGCTGACACATCAACCAGGTCCCAGGGGTCTCAGCGTAATGGAGGCCAAATATATCTGGATCTGTGAGGGACAGTGGAGCATATTGTCCGGATCTGAATTTTGGACACTGGCACCTCAGTTCTATTCAAGATGCTTGATAGGTACTTCATTATGTTTTAGATTTAGCCTCTTGTCCTTTATGAAACGTTTAGTACACATTGGGGAAAACCAAAGCAAATCTCACTATTTTCTTTCTGGTTACCTCAGTGAATTCTGTTAATTCAGGACACAATGTACTGAACTTCAGTAAGCTGAGAAAACATGTTATCTTCAATGGAATAACATCCTATCACTAACTTCCACTTTCATAGTATTCATTTCTAATCTTGCACCTGATCATGAAAGGATTACTGAAGAAGCAAGCAAATCAAGAGCTCTCACATTCATGTCTGCTTTGTATGAAGTATGTAAAAAAATCTTCAAACATTCTTTAATTTCCCTGTGCAATTATTTATCTTTCTCGTTCTCTGTTCTGTTTCTTTTCTGATGAAGGTTAACTTATAACGGTGTTTAAGCTTGAGCTCATATTTAAATTTGTGGACATTCCCAATCACTGTGTAAAGTATGTATTTACTAAATTGAAGCTGGAATGACAAGAGTTTTATTATTTCATTACCCCAAAATGCCTCAACAGTGATGTGCACTGTGCAGTAAGAATCTGCTTACAGAGAATGAGGATGTGTGGACTGTTTATAAAATAGTTTTCACCAACAACAAAATAATGTACTTTGTTACATGTTTACTAATGTGTTATTGTCCTTACCAGTGTAACTTTTATTTATTTTTTATTATTTAAGAGCAAGTGACCAAATGTTGGAAATTGTTTTTCTTTGGATCTACATGTACGTTGAAACTGTTCTTCTTCACCCTGCATATCTCCTCCCTGCCTTTTTTTTTTTTTTAATTTATTGTCCAGAATATAAGGAATTACTTCACTGAAATAATACCTGCTTCCATTTCTGCTTATATCTACAAATGGAACTAATACCATTACAAACGTAATCATAAAATGCAAAAGCAAGATTTTATGTGTCAGTCTTACAGAAAACAGATGAGTGTGGTGGTTAGGAAGTGTGCCTTTTATTGGGACTTTAAACGAGAGCCCTTTACCTAATGTACTGAAAAGTTTCCCAATAAAAAGAATCCAAATCAGAGCACTTTGCAGTAGAACAAGATGAATAACTTTGCAGACGTCAGTGTTGAATATAAAGAGCATGTGCTCTAGGAATTAAATGATCACATGCATTAGATTCCTGCAATTGCAACCAACCATTTAGCAGAAACCACCAGTGGTTATTTTTGTCCTTGATTTTTATTTCCAGCAGGTGTCCCCTTCTGGTAATGGTGAGGGACTCCTAAAAGACAGAGTGGAAATAGTGAGTGTATAAACACTCCCCCAGGTCTTTTAAAATTAAATGGTCGCTCCTGAAGCTTAAAATATCCTTTAAAGGTGCACTTACAATTTTATTTAAAGGTAGAGGCTGTTTGTCAGGAACCTCGTTTGCTACGATTAGATTGACAAACTAATACTGCTAACTATTGATGATTCAAAGCCTAATCAACAGACTGGCTTTGAGGAAGATAGGTATTACAACTAACATAATTTTATAAAATATTTGTTTGATAACCTGCCACGCATGATGGGTATGTATTTCCCACAATATCTTAAGATAAGGCATTTTCCCTAGGAGGGTGCAGTGGCAAAGTGTCCCATTAAAAAACCAACCAAACAAACAAAAAACCCCACAAAACCCACAAAACCTCAACCATGAAAACATTAAGCCTGGTCTGACCTTAAATGTCAGGCCCATGCAAAGTCCAGGGCAAACATATGGAAGAGAACCAATGTAAGACAAAGGACATCCAAAGACTTCAGGGGAGGTCATGGGAAATGTCGCCTACCTTGAACTTGATTATAATAAATTCTAATTGTTACAAGGCTCATGTTGTTTTTAAAGAATGCAATAACAAAATTTCAGCTTCCTGGAACTTGAACCAAATGAGAAGTCTTTCCTTGGAGTTGTGTTGATTGCATAGTAAATGTGACTTGTCATCTTTAGTTTCAAATAGCTGTCTGCACTAAACACTACTGGAATGCTCAATCCTGTTACTAAAAAGAAGATAAAAGTAACTTTCTCCTTGGGCAAAACAAATAAGTTATAGTTGATTATATAATAGGTTTCATTTTTTTAGAGAACAATTTTCTTTTTCTTAGTTTACATGATTATTATTATTAATATTATTAATTTTTACAAGTTGAAGCACTAAAATGCATTTTAATGGTTGCAGCTTTCAGCTCAGAACAGCTTTATGGTATGTGACAGC
>NW_009221171.1:77245-110101 GCF_000690835.1 Fulmarus glacialis | reverse complement strand
CTGGGCCAAATTCTGAGCTCCAATAAATCCCTTTGAGACACTCAAAATGCCCATGAATGCTGTTCTTCTGAACTAGGTTCTTAACTTTTCTTTTTGCAGTCCACCTTGGGGTATTGGGCAATAAGGGGGGCAGATGGGTTTACAGAATCCTATATAAGAAGTAGGGTTCAGAAAATCTGTATATTTTAAAAAACCTCCTACAAAATAAAGCCTATACAGAATTATGTATCTGTACTATAGAATTTATAACTAAACTTGAAATACCCTGGAAGGGTGATCAAACCCTATAGAATTTATAACTAAACTTGAAATACCCTGGAAGGTATTCTCATAGCTTCTATACTTGCTTTTTTCACAAGGAGGTATATACAGGATTTTTTTCCATAGGCAGAATGCACCTATGACTTTTTCTGTTCCTCATTATGTCCCCATTATCAAGTCCCAGACCAGAAGTGGTTACCTGACTCATGTAATTCTCTCACTTTAAGGTGGGTTATAACTAAACTTGAAATACCCTGGAAGGTATTCTCATAGCTTCTATACTTGCTTTTTTCACAAGGAGGTATATACAGGATTTTTTTCCATAGGCAGAATGCACCTATGACTTTTTCTGTTCCTCATTATGTCCCCATTATCAAGTCCCAGACCAGAAGTGGTTACCTGACTCATGTAATTCTCTCACTTTAAGGTGGGTCTTAACTTCCAGTCCCACCCTGACTTCCTGTTTCCCATGACGTGCGCTTGCATCCTACAGCTCTCTTCCCCAACAAAATGGAAGACTGGTGATCAGTGGTCAAAATGCCATTTGCAACAAAGCATACAGTTGGACTCGATGATCTTAAAGATCTTTTCCAACCTAAATGATTCTATGATTCTATGATCCTATAACTCATTCAAACAATCATTTAAGAGAAACTGTAAGTGGCAAACCAGGCATTCTCCAAGGCCTGTCCTTCCTGGATCTGAGTAGGCCTATGGAGACAGCCTATTCTTCCAAAGCAAATGCATCTCTTTCTGTCACTGTCTCACACTCTTCACAATCTTCCCCAGACAATTTCTCAAGGGTAATTGCCTTCTCCTTTTGAGAATCTTCTGATAGGTCATTATTGCATTTTGTTCTGCAAATCCAGAGCCTGGCAGAACACACTTGTGTCTTTGAAAGCAGGATACATGGTTCCTGAAGCTCATGGATCTGTTCATTGTCTTTCAAGCACTATTGGATATCTTGTTCAGCGATCCTCTTTCTTGGTTTTGTTTTTTTGGTTGTTTGTTTGTTTTTGGGGGGGGAGGTTGGGTTTTTGTTTGGTTTGTGGGTTTTGGGTTTGGTTGGTTGGTTGCTTGGTTGGTTTTTCCATGGCATAGTAAGACAGTACTGTCATTTTTGGAGCATTTATGAATGTTTTTGTTTATAAATAACATCTCCATTGTAGCACCTGTGATGGCTAGTTTCATGCTAGTCCAAGTAACTGTGTGATCTACAGTTAGAGCACTCACTGTGGAGATAAAAATGAGGTCTCAGTAGCTTTTATTGCAACTAAATATTAGCACTGTTGAGTATCATCACAATCTGAGTGTTGACACAGGCTTTTTTTTGGAAATGCCATGAGCCCTACTACTGCAATTGAGTTACATCAGACCATTCTAATGTATTAAAGGAGCCCCTCCCACCCTCCCCCACCCCCCCTTTTATTCACTCTTTGATAAAAAAATGTGTGTTGAGCCTTTCTAGGGTGAGTTGAAGTGGAAATGTTGTTATTGATTTATTCTTACAGTCTTCATTTTCTTGGCTATGGTAAGTTTAATAGTTGTTTATTGGTCCCTGAGTTCCATTGATCAGCATTCCTCCTTCCCACACCCATGCAGGGCCCCGCGTCTGCAAAGCCCTTGTTTTAACTTTATGCACCTGAGAAGGCCATTATTTCATGGTTTGTGATTCTCTCCAGAACGAAGGCCAAAGTACAAACTGCCATTTGCATTGGGTAATCCGGTCACTTGACAAAACCGAGTAGTTGCATTTTCTGTATTTTTATAATGGTAGCCATCTGTCTCTACTTTTCAAACTATACCTGAGAAGTAATAGTCAGAAATTCAAGGATTCTAGTTTAGCAGTATTCGGGCTACCAATGGTGGCTGCAGGAAAGAAGAGCATTGACAACATTTTACCTGTTGGAAATGGCCTGGAAGAAGGGAATCTGTCAAGGAAAAACTATTGTACTGCTGAAAAGCCATGAGCTCATGAGAGCAATTTGCAGTGATGTGGCAAATACATAGGTTGACATGAAAATCATGGTCTTGCCCATCTGAGGGCTCAAGCTGCATGTGGCAGAGGAACTCTTGACCTCCTGAGCGCTCTGGTTTGTTCCTGCTTTAAAGCAGCCTGTTAAAATCAGCTCAAAGGAGTGGCAGTCAGATTGAGAGATGCATCGGGGAGAAGTCATATCTGCCGCCAAAATATTTCCAGGAACAGAAGATGAAAACCGGATGGCAAAGGACTTCTACAGCTGGAGAAGATGATTTTAACTTTAGATATATTTGTTATGGCTCATAAGAGTGGGATCAGTGTTGAGAATCTGCTACTGGCAAGGAGAAGGCAGGGGGAGATTTTAATTATAAACATATTTATTAACAACGAGTGCAGAGACATGATAGGGAGAAAGAGAGTTTTCATTTTTAACACATGTGCATTATTAATCATGAATGATACTAGGGTTACAAATGGGAATCTGCCTGGAGGCAGAGGGCAGAAGAGATGATTTTTATTAAACATATTGAGCCAATTTCTGTCCTCTGACATATGCATGCAGCTTCCATTGAACTCCATGGGAGGCCTACACTTGCATTGCAGGGCATAATTGTACTCTGCATGTTCCATACATATTAATCATAATTAAAAATAAAGTTCAAGGCAGGGCTGGGGGATATGTGGTTGAGGCAGGGTTAGGGCCAAGGTAATCTACTTTATCAATATACATTTCCTAAGGTGCCTTGTATCTTGGCAGGCGATAAAAAAAACATTCAATTCAAATGGTATGAATATACACTGATACATGTTGTGTAATATTTCCTGTTATAACACCAGTTACAATCCTTTTTGTTGCTTTTAAAAGATTTTTAAAGGATGGTTAAAGCTAAAAAGCTAAAACCAAAGGTTTAAAACTCCTGGGAACACCATGAGTGTTCCAGCTTGATGCTTACTGAAACTCAAAGATATGCCCTAATGTAACAAAATTAAACAATGAAATGGAACTGTAATGATTAGTATTATCATTGCATTTCTATCTGAAGTGTTAAATTGTACCCCTGTTTTATATTATGTCTTTTGGATTGGGAATGTTTCTCTGCATTCCAGAGGAATCTTATTTCCGTGCTGTGAGACTGAGTTGTCCTTTGTGATTTTCTGTAAGTGAATTTTACACAGTTTTACTAAGTTTGTGGATTCAGTTGTTATATCTATGCCTGAATATTTTCTAATTTTCTTGCCATCTGTCCAGTTATTTTGTTATATATTTTGTATATCTTATTTTAGAGCTTGTGGTCTAGTCCATCATCTCAAGAAGTGGGCCTTCTTCCCAGCCCTTCTCTGCCTCTCATCACACCACTGCCGTCCAGTGCTTGCTAAACTCAGACCTCTCCTTTCTTGATACTTCTACTCAAATTAGAGATCTTTTAACATCTTGTGTTCCTGAGCTGAGTGCTTTAAACTGTCTCCTTTAAGTAACTTTCAGGACTCTTGAGTAACTTGCACTGGTGATCCACAGATTATGAGATCTGTCAGATAGGAAGTTGCTTTTTACCTTAAGCCACTCCTGCTGGTAGGTTTGGAAGACTTCACTGTGTCTTTGTTTGTCAGCTAAGAAAGCTATCAGATTTACTTAATTACTTTCTGATTGGGGACTGCATATTCCAATCTAACTATTCTGACCAAGATATTAATGGAAAGATAGTTTCCTGGTTACTCAGTCTGTCTATTCTTCTTCCTTTCTGTGTATGGTTAAATCTTAATGTGAAGTGGTCTAAGGAAACATTGGCCACTCCTTTTTTTGCCCATCTCTTTTAGGGCATAGAAAAACAAACATCTTGACTGTGATCACCTTTGGGAACCAGTGGGATCCCAGGCATCAGGTAAGGAAATTTGTTCTAAGTCATAGGCAACCTTCTGTTGTCCTTCCCATGAGCAGCTTTGTTTCAGAGGATATTTGGGTCTCCATGTAGCACCCCACGACTCTTGTGTGAAGTACTTAGAGATAAGAGTGAAATCATGTCTTTCACATAGACTTCAGAGAGACATAATGTTTTGCTTCTGAAAAGAGAGGGAATATTTAGACAGCGTGGAAAGAGAAAGAAACCTTCTTCCCTGAGAAAGCAGATAAAATGGTCAAGTCAGCAACCTCCTCTTCTTCCTAAATGCCTCCTGCACCTGGTCACATATGCCATCTAGGAGAGTTTCAAGTGAAAGGAACCACTCTGTCGTTTTCTTCAGGATGCAGGAGTTGAGACTTTAGTAGAATAATGTGGGTTATGACACCTTTTCTGCAGTTTAATTCAGATCCTAAAGCTACTCATTTTAAAACTATTCCTTTGCAGAAAAACCTTAGAATTTGCATGGTGTTCTGGCTGGAAATCCAGCCACACATCTTCACCAAGGCAGTTTCTGGATTGCCACAAGTTCTGAAGCCTGACTGAAATTTTTCATTCTGGTCAAGGATAACAAATGAGGTTACTTTAATAGATGTTATATACATATGTATGCATATGTATTTCCAAATACCTTGTTTAAACAAATTAAATTCAAAACAGACAGAACTGAGAAATACCTTACATAGTTCTTCTGTGAAGAAGTTACTAAGCTTGCTTAAAGTTAGGTGGAAAAAACTCAGATTCCAGGGAAGAAAGAATAAAAGCATTGGCTGTTTTATAAACTATTGATGCATGTTATAGACAAGATGAAGTAGCCAAAAAAGAATTGAAACCAAAACATCAGGAGACGCCGTTAACTTGAGACTATGCATCATTATCTGTATTGGATAGAGACTTTAATAAAGCTACTCATTTTTCTGAGGGGCCAAATTAAACATGCAGAGGAAGAGAAATCAGAAACTGACATAATATTTCCCTTCAACACCTGGTCCTCACTCACTAAACAATTTCTGCCCATGTTACAAACCTTCGTAGATGGTACTAACTTCTAAAATGTGGGTAAAACCATAGCTCTGTTTGATGTCTACATCAGTAAGAATTATTTGTTAATTTCTAATTAGCAAAGATTGCAGATGCTACATCATTTGACATGAAAGACTGGTGTTAAAATAAAGGCACTTCTTTTTTTTCCCTTGTAGGAAAAATAGGAAAATATACTTTATTTTAATGAAGACACTAAAATATTTTAAAGGATTATTTATTTGCCTTTTAACAATAACTGTATTTATGCAAATGACACTTAAAATACTATTTTAACTCTATAAACCTATATTTTTGCGTCTAGCTATGGTTACACAGTCTTGAGGCTCCTATGGTGACTTGGCCAGAGAGCACAAAGTAGTCATGGAGGTCTCTCATCTGTTTTCCCTCTCCCCATATGTTTTAGGATCAATTGTTTAGGTACAATTTCTGATTCTGTGGGTATGTAATACGTAATCTGAACAGTTTGACTTCCCTTGCATTCTTATATGTATGTTTATCATTATTCCCTAACTGTATTTAGCCTATCTAAATTTCGTCATAAGGTACCTAGTTGCTTTTTAAGGCTCTGTCCTGCCACTCTTAGACCTACCCTTAATTTTCTGGCAATTAGGCTGACCCCACCCTTCCTTCTGCTGCTTTTCTTTTTCTTGACTCTTTTGGTCCTGGCTGCCAAACAGCTCACTCAGGTGACCTGAGCGTGGGGCTAGCGCGCTTACTGCAGCGGGCGAGAGGTGCGTTGAAGCCCTTAGACGGCAGGGAGCTGACAGCCCAGTCCTCCCGCTTTCTTAACATCTGCAGACGTTGCTTGGTGGAAGAGAAATACTCCTGTTGTCACCACTGCAGTGGCTGTTCGGCTGGCTGGTGCACTGAATTGCCACGAAGAGGAACACGGACTACCGGCATAGTCAGCAGAGAGGATTTCAGAGTTGTGGCTGCATGGCTTATGTGACAATAAGGGAATGCAGTCATGCTGTCTAAAAACTCTGGATCATGCTAAAAGGAGAGGGGCTTGGTTTTTAGAACTCTGTTTGGATATCCAATGCAGAGTTTTCCTTATGACTACTTCATTCAACATGAACAGATTTTCTTCCTAAGCAAAGTTTTCAGCTAATGAAGATTACAAGTACTCACAAAATACTGAATAACATGAGTTCAGCTTGAATCAAGTTTTCTGTCTTCTGTTTCTGGATCCATAATAACTTTTAGTATGGAGGTAGTCCAGTAGTGAAGTCAAGGGAACTGTGCGTGTTTAAACAAGGATATTTGCAGGGTTCAGATCTGTAATCTAGCATGTTCAAAAGTTATGAATTTTTAGTTTGGAAGATGATGAGTAGAGGAACTCCTTGGTAATGCTATCTGAAAACTTGGTAAGCATACCCAGATGCTTATTTAATTAATAGATAATGCCATACTATGTAGAAATTTTATGTAACAATCATTTTAAATAAAGGTCACTAGAGAAAATAGCTAAAAACGACTGAAGGTCATTTGCCTAGATCTTTCAAAATGCACTTTTTTTCATACAGAACATAGGAAAATAGCACATATTATGTGGATTGTACTGCACTTAAGTTGTTTTCCCACTGTCTGTAATGTTCTTTCAGGACGTTAAAAAGAAGGTTAAACTACATTAACTCATTCACCCTGTTGATACTAGAGGTACTTACCCAGAATGCTTTTGAGTCGCCTATGGCATGAAAATCAGTTTTCTTCAAAGCCGCTCTCGGGTTGCAACTGAAATCCTCCATGTGTAAACAACTTGAAATTCTTATGCTAGATTGAAAATCCATACTTTACCAAAGTACTTGTTCACCGACTAAAAGGATTTCAACACTTCCTGGAGATTAACTCAAATGCTTTATGAATTGGAAATGAGAAATGATTCACTTTTTAAAATTTGAATTTACCCAGATGTTTTTACATTTGTAAGGAGTTATCAAAAATGTTATTTTGCTTTAACTGTTAGGCATTAAAAATAAGATAAAGTTGCAATAATAGGAAACTACAGTGGGTTCAATTTAAATATTGTTAACCAGTAATTGTAAGGGTAATATGAACAGGTTCAACCCAAGTTCTGAAGTGTTTGACATCTGTAATTGAAATCCACTTAGAAACCTTAAATATGTATGTTTTAAACCTTTTGTACAGTTGCGATGGTGATTGCATAATTTCAAGCAACAGCACTTTTAATAGTAGGGATAAGACATGGCTGAGTCATCTATCAGATTTCAGAGGTAATAGAAGCTCTTCATAATGTTTCACTGCACAAAACTCAGGAGAAGGTCATGCTAGTGTATACAGGATGTTTGGAATGTGGTGCTGTCTATGCTGACCTTACCTTCATAGGTTCATAAATTTAAAAAACAGAAGTATTTATTGATAATTTGTTCTGAAAATGGAATCAGACTTTCACATGAAGACCTGGAGAACAGTCCCTAATTGTTAGAAGAAAAATGAATTAATGACTCGTCGTATAGAAAGGAGACTAGAATTATTTGATCTAAATTCTCTTTAAAGCATTCTAAATTCTGAATTATCTCTAAAGCATTTTAACAGACAGTTAAAAAAACTGTATACCTATATTGACATTGGAGAATATTGCACATCCTCACCAACTGAGGCAGACCCCTTTAACCTAGCCTGACTCAAGTTTAACTGCCAGCTCCATCTGTGTCTAAACACATAATTAACACCCATATGATTATTCCAGAAAGTTTTAATTTTGAAGCAGAAGGGTATGCACAGTTATGTGAAACAGGTGCTTGTTTATGTATTGTTAGAAATTTTGGGTTCTGATGCTGCAAACATTTATGCTCATTGTTAACTTCATTGATCTGTATTCATGTTGTGCTCAGCAAGCCTGGGTATTAAAAGCTAGACATATGCATGCCTGTGTGGTGAGCAGGGTCCAAGCAACGCAAAGTTAAAACCAGAAATGTTCATGCGTAAAATGCATAATGTGCTTTGGGAGCTACTGATGACTAAATGAAAAAAGAGGAGACTGTTTTAAGAAGCAGATGTTAAGAAAGAAGTGGATAGAGGAAAGAGGCATTTGCTGGGTAAGCACAGAGAGGTACCTGACCGTAACAGCATTAAAGGGGGAGAGAGAGAATGGGAGACAGAGAAGTGGAGAGGAGAGGGAAGAGGCGTATATCATCTGCACACACGTTTGCAATTCCTTGTCTATATACATTTCCTTGTCTATATCCAAACAAATATATCTACCAGACACTTCATAAACTTGCAGGAATCAGCTCATTTTCAGGAGCTCCCTATCTGACATTAATGTCTGCAGAACTTATCAAAGGTTTATTTAAAATCTCATCTATATCTGTATTCCACATAAATGATATAATGGTGATTAGTTGTTTAGATAGGGCTGTCACAAAACTTGTCATTATATTCAACAGGAGGGTAAAAGAAAATTGCATCAGTTTTCAAATCTTGGCCCTTCTTCAGGTTTTCATGCTCATATCTTACTATTCTCTCTAAAAATCATGGTGATAAGCTTTCCATCCCAACTGCAATATTTAGTTGTTATGGTAAAATCAAGAAATTGGATATGTACAGCAAAAAAGTTAATGGGCTAGTTTATTTTTCAAGTAGTTCACTGCAAAGTGAAAAGTCTATGTCAGATGGGATGAGAGAGAGAAGCAGTAAAGTTTTTCAGTTGAAATCTATTGTCATAAGAATCCTGCCCCCAGCAGTTCTTTTATTACATAGAGAATTAGTAAACAGATTTTAAAAATAAATAGGGATAATAGGTAATTGTGTGTAAGCCTCACAACTGATGTAATACTGTAGTATCGTTTTCCTATTCTGCCCCAGACAGTTATGGGATATGGGCTCAAATCCTGGCTCCACTGAAGTCAATTCCAAAGCTCCAACTGTTATTCCTGTGATGTGGAGATTTATATGAAATACAGCATTTTCAAATGACCAAAAGTCTTCATTTGGACTATTTGTAAGAATCTAAAGTGGCATAGAAGAAATTGTTGCCATTCTTGCAACTTTTCCAACTTAAGGTGGTGGCTTTTAGTTTCAACTTCTATATGCCTGCATTTTTTATACCACATTTTGAGAAAGAATATTTTAATCTGAGGTAAGCAAAATCAAATAGAAATAACAGGGAAACAAAGACAGTCTGGTTATTAAAGCTGTTAGAAGTTTTCTTTTAACTAAAATAAAGTGATATTTTTATCAAGGTTTTCTTTTATTCCTGTGACATATGTTTTCACTTCCTCTGAATTTTAACTTCACACTTCTGAGCATGATGAATGATCACACTGAAAATACTGTCTGATTGTATGAAACTATTCCCAAATGCAGATGGGAAGCAGACATCAATCTCTTAAGATTTGAAATAAAAGCTAGAATTAAAAAATTCTATCATTAAGTAGAATTATTTCAAGCTATTTATACTAAAAGAAGAAAAGCTCTGGCATTGTTTAATCCAAATTGCTGAAGGGCATTTTCTGTGCCTTGCATGACCTACTTTTAAAACCACAAGCCTTTAAAATGTCAGAATTAGTAAATTTATCTGTCTTAGTATTTTATACTATTGAGGCAATGCAGAAGATTTTAATCTCCTCTATTTGCACTAACTCACCCCAAAAACAAATATACAGAATAGACAAAGCAATATAAAAGTAAAATTTCTAAAAGCTGTTGTTCTTAAATTTTGTATATAGGATGCTCTAAAATAATTCTGTAATACAATTAGTCCCAGTATAATTAATCTTCTGTCTTCCTATGTTAAGACTGCTTTTGGACACCTGTTACCATAGAAGAATCTGATCTCTAGGAAAGAACTTGAATTACAAATTACGGACTGGTAGCAGCACTCCACTCTCTCACATGCACAGCAGCATCTCTTTTCAGAGTCAGTTTAAAGTGAAGTTTTAACCTCTGTGCAGTGTAAGAAGATAAAATATGTCTTCAATTTTGTGGATAGAGGCTGTGAATAAGAATGTGACTGTTGGTCTGTCTTAAAATAAATCTTTTCCATATTTTCTGTCAAAAAATAGGATCGTTAAGAAATATCTTTTTTCCTGAGCCTTCTATTTATTTTTCAAATGTTGCATGTAATTAAAAATCCCTCTTAGGACAGGGTCATTTTTAGAGAAACTTTTGAAGAGTGAAGGGTTGATGTGCCTTCCCTGCCTGTTTTGTGGAACTGGAACAACTGGGTTTCCTTTGCTATTGCCATTTTGTGAAACCTTGTCATATGAAAGGTAATAGCAGTCTTCCGTAGCTCTCAGTAACTAGAGCCCTAATAGAAATACACCAGGATTTCTCTACAGCCTTTGTTTCTAAGGTTTGCCAGAAATCAACAGAAAGTATTAAAATTCATGACAAATAATTGAAATGTGACATATTTTAGTCTTGGGAGACTAAAAAGATATTGTAAAAGTATCTTCATGTGCTATTCTCCTGAGAAGGAAGTCTGAAGAAATGGAAACGTTATAATGCACAAGGACAATACTCTGAGTGTATTGTATTACCAGCAGCTTGGAACTCAATACACTCAATATCTCAGCACAAATCTCCATCACTTGAGGTAATGAAGAGAACTTAACTTTTGGTAAGAGGCTACTAGAGAGGAATGTCATGCACATAACTGTTTTCAAATAGCGGTACCTTCCTGAAGGGTCAAACCACTTCTTTCTTTCCGAGGCCCTCACTTAAAGGGCTGTTCTATTGTTAAGACAATAGATACCTACGCATTACTGTTTCACACATGTTTCTGCCTGAATGGCAAGGGTTGGCATTTGGGTCTGCAAGCTGGCAGTGTGGCTTCCCACCAGAACTGAGTCCTAGAACAGAGAGCTGAGACCAAACTGCATGGGTGCCAGAGGAGAGTGGGAAAGACGACATCCTTGATCAGCCTCTTTGATCACACAAGTGAGAACGTGTTCAAAAGTAATGGCTACAGTATTCTTGATATTACTAAGAAGGAAAAAAAAAGTCATGTTTGCTTTGATGATCTCTGCTGCCCCTTCTACATTTCTGTTAAATTGTGAGCTTGAGAAGACAGTCTTCTCTGCTAATTCAGTTGTGCAGAACTGTACTTTTTTTTTTTTAAGAACAAGCTGTGCAAACAAAACTTCCTGCACAAACATAATCCCTTAAACGTTTTTTCCTAAAGTCAGAATCTATCTGTGAATTGTGATAAATCCCAGTGGTACAGAAAAGCCTGCAAAAATCTGGTCTAAAGACTCAAAGTGAGAAATTTCCTGAAAGATAACTACGATTCTGTGGGATTTATTTGTTGGACAGAAATGACTGGTTCTTTCTCAAAGTTTTGTTTAGTTACTCATTATTCGTTGTGTAAATGGTTCCCAAAAATAAAAATGAGAGGACATCAAAGAAGTATAGATGGTAGGGGAGTAACCCTCAGCATTGATTCCATTGAAATGCATTCTCTTCTGTAAAATTGGCCATATTCTTGCAGAAAATAATGACAAGGTTCCAAATAACTGTATGCATTACAGGACTGTATACACTCCTGCTAGGAATTCACACAAATTATGTAGTTCTGATGCACAAGAGAACAGTTATCTCAATGAAACAATTGTCCTCATCCAAAACCAGAATGTAATTAGGGGTGTGAGTCAAAGTAAACAATAATAACATCATAGCTTTAAATATGCAGAAGGATTAGCGCATATAATATACAGTTCAAAAAGTATAACAGACTAGGAAGCTAAGTGAAGTTGTGCAGTTTCTTTTTTTTTCTTTTTCTTTTTGGAATTGATTTTTCAAAGTGGATCAGAAGCTTCAGCAAAGCTTTGCCTTTCTGTCTCTCTTTCTCTCTCTTTCTCACCTTTTGTCAAGTCTGGATTTTTTTCCAGAGGTGTAACTGAAGATCATGCCAGCATAAGCTTTAACAGCCTTTCTGTGATACTTAAGACACAATGATCATGATAGCACAGGCCTTAATTCTGTCTGCACATGTCCAGCTGGGGGGAAGTTATTCAGTGAATGAAACCCATACTGTTGCTGCATCTATACAGCTGTAAGTATTTGGGTCAGGTAGTTCAAGCCTAGTTTAAGCATGCTTATAGGATCTGCAATCATTTACCTGAATTTTAAGGTAAATGCATCGGACAATGCCATCTTCTGATATTCCTTTTGGATATGCCTCATACCAGTATAGAAGAAACACCACAGAGTCCTTGTCCTCTAATCTGCCTCGTTACTGTATATAGTGGCCTGATAAAATTATTAGTGTATAACTAGATAAATCTAAATAATCCTAGTTTTGGTAAATTTATGAACACAGCAAATCTGAGGAAATCACAGCTGTTGGCTAGCACGTCTGCAGCAAAGCAAGGCTGTTTGCAGCTTCTTACAAGTTTGAGCTGAAGCCTGTGCAGATTCATTTATTTCACAGATGTGGGAAGCTGTGGATGCAATGGCATGCAAGAAGACACAGTAAACTGGAACTGAGATAATAAAAAACAGAACCTATGGATCTCGTTCCTCAGATTTAACTCTAGATAACAATCTTCTCTACCTAGCAACCAAAGCTTTGAGAAGGTGAATGTGTAATGGAATCATCTAGGAGTTTACCTACTAAATCCTCTTCTACTGCAAGGGACTACAGTGCTGGCGATGCTCTTGATCCTCCCTGCTCATGCCTGTGATGTGTGACTCTGGTGGCTGTTGATCTTCTGGTCTTAAGTGTGTTATCTGATGCTGAAAAGTATTCTGGGTCCTGTGCCAAAAGAATATTAATGGAGCAAGTAGTCTGGTCTAGACAATCTCTACAGAGCAGAATAAGGGTCTCTGGCCTACAACAACAACATTTGTGAGCAGATGAACCCTCTCACATTTATGTTCAGGTGATGTGGGGGGAAAAATGCATATACACAATAGTGAAAAATGGCCCTCACTGTAAAACACAAGTATGGATTTCAGTTCCTATGCAAACCCAAGTTGACTGCCAAATAATTAAAAAAAAAATCTTTAAGCTAACCCAACCTACTTATAATACTACTTATAATATACTTTTGGTTGATTTGAGTCAGAGTTTTAGAGGTAGGTAGAATTGCAATGACTTGTATATAAACCAGAAAACATACCTACAGAGGTTTTATAGCCCTGGTTTTTGTCCCAGGTTCTAGAGTCCTGTTTTCTTTTCCTGGGCTGATGATTTGTTTGTACTGTGTATGAGGTTTTGTTTTGTTGTGTTGAAAAAATACTTTATTTTCAGACTATGTAAATTTTCAGTTTTTTTTTTTTTTACTCTTAATAAAGAAAAAAAATATTTCCTATTACCTTTCTGTAAAACTGGTGTTTAAAATTTGACCGTAGGTCATTAATAAGATGGTCTTCCTACCCCAAAAACAAGAAAAAAAAAACCAGCAGGAAGGGCCATATCCTTCTTCCCAGAAAAAAGCTATAGTCCAACACCTGCTTTATACTCTGTCTGAAATGTTCATGATTTAAGCTGAAAGAATGAGGGGTTACTCTTTTTCTGCATCAGCGGTTTGTTTTAGTTTGATAAAATCCTTTTCCTACCATAAGGTGAGCCAGACCTCAAAAATGCAGATCAGCTTTTTGTTATTGCGTGTGGATGACAAAACTTGAAGCTAATCATTAGCTGAATTATGAACTCTACCTATATCATGACACGAATCCTAGTGGGACCAGGGCCTGTAATCCCATAATTGCTGTAACAAGATGAAATGCATACACGGAGCACGTAGAGTACAGGCTTTATATTCTCTGACTTTGTCTTTCTACTCTCTTCATTAATGTAAAGATTCTTTTTTCCTGGACTACGGAGCAAAATATGCTATATCAGCAACCAATAAAAGCTTCAAACAGGAATGTTTCCAAGGAGACCCTACTGGCTTGGCTCTGGCATGACTTTTATTCTTATGAAAGCTAATCCCTTGCACTGAATAAATGAACATTTTCGAAGTGTTACTTATAATTGCAGTTAAAGATTTTCCATATGTTAATAAAAATTGTTAAAATATTTAAAATAATGGAGAATATTCTTGTTATTCTGTGGCTCAGCTCTGCAGTTTCTCACATTCTCACTGGGACCCCTGGTGCAAGAACCATGATTTAAAAAGCCTCCCCCTTTCCTGGAATTTGAGGGGGATGATGGTTACTCAGGCCAATGCCAGCTGCAGCGGCTAGGGATGAGAGCTAAATTTCAACTGCACAACAGGCAAACTTCACCTGCTTAAGGAGCCTCTCTTAACTTTGATCTTGCATCTCTTTAATTTCTAGGCTGTCTGACAGTCTAATCATAAGGAAGCAAGTGGAAGTAACCTCTTCAGTGGAGCTGGGTTGTACATACTGGTGGGGAAAAAGGTAGGGTAACAAAAAGGCAGCAGGAGCAGAGGGCTTCCTCCCATTTTTGCTCTCTTTTCATAATCTCTTTATATCCATGGCTAAACCAACCTTTTATTCTCATGCACTCAAAGTGATTTGTTATCCAGTCCATTGCCATTGCTGCTGGGGGAGCCTTCAACTCTTTCTCATCCTCTACTCCCTTTGTTTATTTTAGGAAATGCTTTCTTGTTTGGTGTCACAAAATGGAGAGCAACAGAGAGGCACCAAGAAGAAAGCCTTTCTGGAGGCTGGAGAAGAAGGCGGCGGAGACTAGGATTTCCTAGGGCATGTGGGCACAAGGGGCATGAATACAAAGGAAAATACATTCCAGAAGATAATTGAGATGATTGTTGCTGTGAGGAAATGGCTTGTCTCTAGCATGGTCTTCATGTTACCCTCAGATTATTTCTGTATTCAGAATAAGCATGAAAGGCAAAATATGGGCATATTATGGGTAGTGATTTTTAATACATTATTGTATAAATATTTTGTAACTGCACGGGTCTGCATAATAGGAGTTGGACAATTTTTTAGTTGAATGTGACACAGGCAGAAATGGAATGAAAGCAGATTTTTTTTTTTTTTTTATTTAGATAATTTCATCATAATAACTAAAATGGGCAGAATTGCATTAAAAATGTTTAATTTTTACTCAGAGAACAATATGCAGATAAGATAAAATCAGTGGCCATGAGAAACTTCTACTTCTTTGGTTGTAGATGCTCTGTAAGGTCAATAAAAACTACTGGAACAAAATGTTGTTGACTTAGCACTTGCAACATAAAGTGTGAAAATCCACAGTTAAGCTCAAAACAAAAAGAAGCCTCAAGGAATTATTTTTAAAACAATGTTATTTTTAACAGCATCTATGAATTATACCTCACTGACTTGTGGTTCTTTGTTTCAAAAGTGAAAGGTGTTTTGTTTTGTTTTTAAGATATTAACTATCCCTGCTCTTCCCAAGCTAGTTAGTAAAAAAAAAAAAAAAAAGGAAAAAAAAGCCTGTTTTCTGTGGGAACCAAGAATATTAAATTCCAAAGGAAGAAAAGTTGAAGATTAAGAAAGGGACAACTGAGGCCAGTGATTTGCCATGCTTTGCTGGTGTCTGGGAAGCCTTATTTTTGCCCTCAGCTGGTCTCCAAGCATCTTGAAAGTAAGTGCTGACTCACCACCTAATATTTGTTAATCACATCAGACTGCATTTGTCAACAAATATTAGATACCTTATTATAGACTGACATTGTGAGACAATGTTTTCTTTATTAACTTTGGGTTTTGAAACTTGGCTTTGTATTGCATGTGAAAAAACCCCAACAACAACTGTTTTTCTGTTAAATTGTTTCATGGCCTTTTCTGCCTTGACTGCAGTCTTGGACATGTCTTTTGCATGTCCAAAGTACCTTTCATGTTGCCAGTGCATAGAAGCTTCAGCTTTCCAGAGACGACAATAATGCGATTTCACTCTCAGTGTGCTAATGGAATGCTAATGGAGTGCTAGTATTCAATTTCCACTAACCGGAGTGAAATACATTAGTTTTATCAACATAGAAATGAACACTACACGTTTAAGTCTGTTTACAATTGTTGCTCTACTTATATAGAGAAAAAAAAAAGGCAAAAATCTATGACTATATTGTTACATGTATCTTAATTTGTATAGAGAGAGAGAGAGGACTGAGGTTCTTAGACAAGTCCTAGAAATTACATCAAGGTACCAAGTGCTGTAAAAAACACACTTGGAAAATAGTTCTTTATCCCATAAAGTTTTAGGTCACAAATTATTTCTTATTTATAAATACTTTATTTTTATATACCCATATGTTTTATAATATGTGCAAAACCCAATATCGTGTTCTATTTGGCTCACATACATTAAGGTGGCAAAAACCCAAGAAGCAAGCCATTTTCATTCCATAGTGGCCTTCTATTTCTTCTTTCCTTCTATGAGGCTATATTGCTCTTCCACTCTTCATTAACTTTAGAAACAAAGGTGTCAGATGTGGGACATGTGCCAAACTGCTAATATTGTATTAGTTTGTTTTCTCCCCAGTACAGTTATTTTTTGGTGAAAAAGAGACTTGTGGATGAAAGAACCATTATGTGTTATATTATGCATTATAGAGAACAAAAGAAAAAAAATCAGGTTTGTGACAAAAATTTGGGTAATTTTTTTTCTTACTTTTTAGAATAAAGTAGATTTTATACTAGGAAGACTCAATAAGCCGTAGGGTTTTTTTTTTTTCCTGGATTGGTTTCAATAGGTAAGGGGTGTGGTGCTCTCACTTGAAGTTTCCATTGACTGAGTTCAGTACTCTCTGGGATCATAAACTCTATGCGAGTTAAAACTGGATTTATTTGTACTTAGGAGTCTTAATTTTGTATCTATAGCTGTTAGTTCAGCGTGGTTTGGCCTCTATTTGATGTCTTTTTATTTTTTGCTTTGTTTTCCTGTTTCTATGAATGGTTTTGTTTTAAAGTATTACTTGCTTATTTTGAAAATCTCCTCTGAGGAGGCCAAACTAAATCAAAAGCCAAATCTGTGAAAGTTTTAACTCAAAAGAAAAAAAAAAAAAAGCTTATTTCCCAGAACTCTGTATTTCGTTTCCCAAAATCTGCACAAAATAAAACAGAATTACATAGTACAAATATTTGTTTGACTGTCTTCTGAATATGCCTCTTAGGGTTGGTTTTGTCTTTCCTTATTCTCCCTTAGTGATCACACAACAGATGTTAGTTGCATAGTTTCTCATTCAAAAAAAACCTTACACAAAGATAGAGTTACGATTGACAAACAGGACTTCATTTCTCAATGTACGCTTTTCTTTTGATTATCTAGAAAAGACTAAAATAAGATAGCCATGTCTTTTACTATCATAAGCCTTTGGTCAGTTGGGGTCAGCTGTCCTGTCTGTGTCCCCTCCCAACTTCTTGTGCACCCCCAGCCTAATTGCTGGTGGGGCAGTGTGAAAAACAGGAAAGGCCTTGATGCTTTGTAAACACTATTCAGCAATAGCTAAAACATCCGTGTGTTATTAATGTTGTTTTGGTCGCAAATTCAAAACATAGCACCATATAAGCTACTATGAGGAAAATTAACTCTATTCCAGCTGAAACCAGTACACTATCTCCCTAGCTTGTTTCATACCTTTGAAATATTTTCCTCTTGAGTTATTCCATGAATTTAACATCTTTTCAGTCACACATCTCGGAAATCATAGAATACAGCTAAGTAAGCATGTCAATTATCTTAAACACTTCTGTGAGTAGTACTTTTCAGAAACTAGCTGGTAGGACACTGCTTTGTAACAGTTTTATCATTTATATCTTTCTTAAATACAGAGAACAAGACCAAAACGGTAAAAGAATTAAAAAAAAAAAAAAAAAAAAGAGTTTAAACTGATATATCAAGATTCCTGACTTTAGATGTAAAGGAATATTTGAATATTAAGAAAAAAAAAAAATCCTCATTGATAAGAGGAAAAACGGCAAGTCAAGTCAAAAAATGGGAAAAGCCAGGAGAAAGAGCCAAAAGGCTGAAATCTTGTGCTAAAATGATAAATCTTCATCAAAAACCTCACATTTGACAGTATTAAAAAAGTCCAATTTACCTAGCAGTCTAGATCTGTTGTTCTTGAATTCCTTTCTTGTCATTAGTGAACCCTCACCCAATCATTCTTCCTCTGTCCTTTATCTATAATAATTTTATGTTTTCTTTTTCTAAATTGTAATAAAAATTTAATAGAAAAGTAACAAAAGCAATCTGTGTGGGATCATAAGATAATTTTTGTTACAATGATAATTCCTTATTTATAATTAGAATTTTGAAAGCTAATACATGAACAGTTGTAATTCCCTTTGAAACTTGGACTTGAGTTCCCTTAGTTAAAAACAGAAATGTTTTTCTTATATTTGCAGAATACTTGAATTCCCATTTTGTCTAAATAGAACTTTATTCAGCCTCTTCTGTGCAAACCAAAATCCTACATGCTCATTAAGAAAGAAGATACGATGTAACTGGCTCACAAAATTAAAAAAAAAAAAAACAAAAAACACAACAACAACAAACAACCTCAAACCCCAGTCTTATGCATATTATTAACAACACAGTTTATACACCTTTTGAACAAGAGGCAGTAGGAAAGCCATCAAAAATGTATAAAAGCCTTTTTTAAATCAATGAGAACTATTGCTAATCAGTCAAGAGTAGAAAGACTATATTGATAATTCAACAAAACCTTACCTATACATGACAGAATCAGGAAGGACCACAGTCACAATCCATCACAAAGAGGACATGACAAAATGATGATGTGATTGGAAGATAATGTAAACTATATTCAGTTTTGGAAACAAAGAAGTGATGATCGAGGACTAGAGACTCTACACCTATCATTGCATTTGTTAAAAGGGATTAATGAGATTAAAGTCTTCCTGACAGTATGTGAAATACCCTACTCCTCAGTCATCATAGTCACTCTGGGATTATCACAAAACTTCTCCCCAATGATCCATAGTTCTCGTTCCCACTTGAACACACAGTGAAAACTCATCTTTCCACTGTGGTTATATCAGTTGGTCTACCGCTAGCCAACGACACAGCATATGGCTTGCTCTGCATTTTTGTATTTTCAAGCAATTAATTCTTCATTAAAGATTTAAAGTTTAAAAAGTGGCTTAGAATGGTTTCTCATTCTGTATTTTGGAAGGAGAAGGAATCACTCCCTCACCATACTCTCTAAGAACTTTCTGTTCCATGTCAAACAGGAGCATTTTTCCATTCCTTCACAATAAATTACTTCACAGTAACAGCAGTTCCTTCAACTGCCTTTTTTTAAAGAGAAGCAACTACAACTGAATTTTGTCCTGAATCCTGTTGGCATAACTTAGACACATTCTAAGAATATCTTCAATGCTGAAGCCTTTGGAAGAGAAATACCTGGTCTCTGGAGCCTGTTTGTGCTTAGATACGATCTATGCCCTGGGTTGTTCACAAACAGCTTTGCAGCTGAGATGCTGAAACATTAGCAGGATGTTCCTGTGGCTGGAGGATTTTAAAGATGCCAGCTGAGGCACCTTGGGAATTTGCTTCCCAAGTAAGGCAGTAACTAAGCTAACTAATTTGGATTTAAATTCATGTCCTCCTCCAAGTGCCTAAAACCTGTTCTGGATTTACCTCCTGATAACTAATGTTGTACTCTGTAGTGGTCACCCAACTCTTAGTAGGAAGCACTGCTCCAGAGAAGCTGTAGAGGGGCTGAGCATACAATGAAACCCTGCTCCTTTTCAAACCAGTGTAGAGTTTTGACCACTGTTTCAGTAAGACTTTGATTTTACTCCATGTTCATCAGTTTTTCTTGACAGGTGGAATTAAGCTATAAATTCATCCTTGTAAGCAACATATGACCAGCCCCAAGTATCATCACATTAAAGACTATGTGTAAAGACCATTTTTTATGAGCTTCTGCAGAACAATTAATAATGTTTTCACATTTTAAAAGAAAATATGCATAACATACTCCCTGTTTAATTGAGATGGGGATGAAAAATGAGGGTTTTGATATAAACAGTTGATGTATATCCATGGTTTCTAGAAGCTTACTAGTTCATCATAAAATCCTGCACAGAGCAAAGTAAAAAACTTAAATTTTTCTTTTTTTGATCTCTGTGGCAAGGTATAAACCGGCATTCCCTTATATTTGGCTTTTTCTCCTACAAGGGAAGAAAATGTGATGGTTTCCCTTACTACTTCTCAGCTGATGGAATTTCCTCAGTGTCTTATTTTTGGTTCCAGGAATACTCTGTGAAATATTGTGGTGACCTACAGTTACAAGGGCAGACTTTCTGTTTTTATTATTTATATTTTTCATGTGTGTAAAAGATACATGAGTAACAATTCACAAATTTTCTCCGTAGTGTCTACAACTAGTTGTAAGAAAAAAAAAGTCCATGAGAAACTACAAGTGTACAAAGAGAGCTAAAAAACAACTGGTACTACAGTCCAGGAGAAACTAGAACCATTTGCCAGTTGCTCAGTTTGTCTCCGTGTGTTCTACTGCATCTCTTTAACTGCTGGAAAAAAAGCCCTGAATATTTTATATTTTCCACGTAGGGCAACAATAATTCCAGGAGTTTTAAGGTCTGTTAGGGTTTTGATTGTGCAAAAAGCTTTCAGTATGAATCCTTAAGGTCTTCAGGGTAAAATTAGAAGAGTAACAAAGATTTATCTATTTTTTAATTTACATATTCAATTATTGAAGTGTAATAGCATTTAATGAGTTTATCATGAACATAATGCAGTGCACGAGTTCTTGTGTGTGTAATTCTTTGATCTTCACATCTATTCAAATGGAATGAAATCATATCTCTGATAGTTATATGCTACTCATAAATGTAGATAAGGTCAAATCTTCTACATAAATATCTCAGCTTTTTTTTCTGTACAGATAGGCTGCTACAACATGAGGCAAATGGGCTTGATGTTGTCAACCTTTATCCAAGTATAGTACTTTACACCTTTGTGGTGGGCTTTACAAATTGACCAAGCTACTTATAGGCCTAAAATCTGTGATCATAATTCATTATGTACTTTTGCAAATTCAAGCCAAAAACTATCGAAAGGGAATTGCTGATATTGCAGGTAGTACATTTTGCAATGGTGAAATAAGTTCACATTGTTCTCTTTCTAATGTGCTAGCGAATACTTAAATAAATTCCTTGTTTTGTGTTTCAATTTATATTGCCTTTAATATATGTATGTTTTCATAAAGCATGAGCAAATACTTCTGAGAAAGTAAAATGATTAATTTTTTTCCAGCAAAATAAGTTCAAATTGTGGAACAGTACGTCAAGAAATCTTACCTTTAAGAACTACACGGGTAAAGCTAAAGTTTTATTTGATTAATTTTATGGCTTGCAACACACAAAAATATCCTTTGTAGAAATGTTGATAGCTCTGTAATATTTAGCTTCCTTCTGTAGGTAAGATTGAACAACAGCTAGAGCTGAGGCTGAGAACCGAGTCTATACCTGACTGAAACAGTTGCTTCCTAACCAATGCTGTAAGAACATGCATTAAATCATATTTTGGAGGCACTTGTCCTTTATTTAAAAGAAACAAACAAACAACTCAAGCAGCAAGCACTTATTTACAAAAACCCAAATGAAACCAAACCAAACCAAAAACCACAGTCATGTTGAATGGAACTTCTAGAGGAGGAACATCTAGAAAGTGTGGTAGAAAAAACCCTTCTGTCTATTCAGTAAAAATCTTCTGAGTCAGGGATCTGAACACAACAAGTCCATCACCGTGATTTGATTTGCTGTTGGTAAATGCACTATTGGGAAAACGTGAACTATCAGATATTAACAGCATCTTTCCTCACTTGAGTCAGCCTACCAGCTTCAGACTGGATAAACGGAGGTGGGGCCCATGCTAGTTTGGAAAAGTCTCTCATTTCTGTTGATTACCATGGTCTAATTCAGTTGTAAAAAATATTTTACAAAATAATGTAAAGATAAATTATAAATAGAATTTTTAAAAAATGAGCAAAATATGCTGAGCGGGCAGTAAACCATCACTGCTTAATTTCCTGTTATGCAGTTACTTCATAGAATCATAGAATCATTATGGTTGGAAAAGACCTCTAAGATCATCGAGTCCAACCATCAACCCAACACCACCATGCCCACTAAAACATGTCCCTAAGCACCACATCTACATGTCTTTTAAATACTTCCAGGCATGGTGACTCAACCACTTCCCTGGGCAGCCTGTTCCAAGACCTGACCAGTTCCATATACTTCCAATTCCAATACTTCCATTCATCAGAACTGTGAAATAAGTCTACACAAAACTCCATTTAATTTTAGAATATTGCTAATTTTCAGTTTGGGCCAGATAGTACACATTGAATTTTGAGACAGCCTGGTCACATTTTAAGAGAATCTGGTCAATCTATTGTTTTAGGTGGCGATAACAGGAATCCTTAGTGAGCTTGATTTACAGCTGCATAAAATTTTGGCAGTCTTCGTTATGCTTCGCTGTGGGTCTTGGGGCTTATTCAACCCAGAACTCAAATTTAAACACTGAGCTTATGATTTTTTATGAAAACAAATTGAGAAAACATCAGAGAAGATCCCAGTGCATTGGGATAGCACATAAGAGATAGCATGTCTCATTACTCGTTTCCTTTTGTCTTTTCTCCATTTTACACTCAGTGCAAACGACCCATGAGACAGCTGCAGTAAATCTCAAGTTTTGCATAATGAAGAGAGTTAAGTCAAAGTCTTATGTTGCTTGAGCTACTCATATAGCTAATTAAAACAAACAAAAAAAATATTTTATTTTTGACTTCTAAAAAACAGCTACTATTTCCATGTCTTAGTTATTTCTCCTTTCCCATTTCTATCACCTTTTCCCTTTTTCTCCTTCCCTCCCTTTTTGTCACTATTAAACAAAAGAAGGAGAAAGGAAAAGAGGAAGGCACACAAGCCATCAAATCTAACAATTCCAGTAAAAGAAGTATTTCTTTGCAACAGTTTCAGTCAGCTTCAGGCTTTTTGGGAGTCAGCTTGAAATTTCAACAACATTTTCAATTGTCAAATAATTGTCAAATCTCTTAGAGGGCTGGCAAACACATGGGAATAGGACTTTAAGGATAAGTGTATTTTTAAATGGACAATGTAAGAAAGAGTTTATAGTGAACCTACAGTATGACAGAAACATGGTGACAGAAATCTTAAGCCAAACAAAAGAAAATGAAATATATATGGTAGGTTGCCAAAACCTAATAGAACTGTTCCTCTATTTCACAAAATTTATGGGTACATGGCCTTAAAGAATAGACAAACTTGAAATACAGGAGTTGAAAATGTGAGTATTTTTCAGTGTTTTTCTTGGTTGCAGTTAGAAGAGGTGATAAATTTAATGACAATGAGCGGATTTCTCTTCTCAACAACTTCCTTCGGTTTCTTGGTGTTGAAATAAAATGACGTGAGGATAAGATTAGGCTACCAGCTGAATCTCTGGCAGATGCCAAAAATGCAGGGTCAGAGAACCGTGTTTTTGCAGGCTTTCCACCAAGGAATTTTTCGGAGTCTCAGCTTTTCTGAAGAGGTGTACGGGTGGCCTGTGCTGTGGCACTTTCTCCTAGGCACCTCAATGCGCCGGCTGCGGCGTGACCCAGGCGGGGTTTGCAAGCAGGTCTTAGCGCTAGGGTAAGCGGGGAGCTTCCACGAGACCATGGCAGGCTCTGCTTGAGATAAAATGATTCATTGAGGCTAATATAGCTCTGACATCACAGCCCAGGCCTGACCTGACAATCCCGGTTTTCCATCAGTTGTGGGTGAAATACTGGCCTACAGAGAGCCCTTGGGCCTCACGCGCTGAACTCCCTTTTCATAGCACATTACGCACCGTGCTCAAGCAGCCAGCAGGTCTTCGT
The DNA here is from genome assembly GCF_000690835.1 of Fulmarus glacialis. Lineage (NCBI taxonomy): Eukaryota > Metazoa > Chordata > Aves > Procellariiformes > Procellariidae > Fulmarus > Fulmarus glacialis. The sequence goes on along the minus strand of NW_009221171.1, from coordinate 86,123 downwards.
CCCAGGGAGCGCTGCCAGTATAAACACTCACACACCTTTGATGAATAGTGAGGAAGCCTTCCTGACGGTGCTCTGAAAAGAAGTTATTATGAAGAGGCAGCGCTCTGGCCAGTTTTATAGGTCTCTGCTGGGAGTGCCTGCTAACTAACACCTGAACTGGGGAGATTTCACACAAATCACTTCGCTGGTGAACTGCGAGCCTGAACTAATAACGTATAGTAGTACAGAAGCAGAGAGCTTAACTATTTCAAGAATGAAATAGCCTGTGCATTTTGCAGTGTGAAGCTGTAAAGGATATTCTCGGCTCTCTCTCGGTGAATGGCTTTTTCAGATGTACGCAGGTCAGAAGATGCATATCAAAGCAAGCAATGGGATGCTATGTAGAGCTAGTTACAGTTTGAGTGGTAATGTTTGTCCATGCATTGCTAAAAAGCTGGTATGTCCACATATTTGTCAGGAGAAGTAGAATAATTACATTTTGTAATTAAAATGTTTGGTTATACACAGAGGGAGTGCTCTTCTGGTTGATAAAATGCTATAGACAAAGAAGGTGAGTCTAGATCTGGTTGACAGAATATTACTTCTATGCAAATGTTGCCCTTAGTTTTGCAGCTTAATGCTTTAAAACAATTTGCACAGATAAAAAGAACTGTCATGACATGCCAAATATTACTCATCACTTTTCAAAGTTAGTTCTTTCAAATGCATTCAGCAGGTCAATGTCTGCTGTGTAGAAATAGTTACCTGCAAATAAAAAAGTGTTGTAAGTTTCTACTCCTTGACGCTCCTACTCTTTTGGAGATCATGGTCAGCCCTTCTGCAGAAGGGGAATCCTGAAACTCTGCAAACCCCAGGAGATCATCAGAACGCACCAAACTGACAGTACCACACAAACTGATCCTTGATTCTCAGTTATATTGTTACTCAAAACATTGCAGGCCTCTAAAGTCTATTCACTTCCTCTCCCTCTTATTGCTGAAGGTATTGTCACTCTGTTTTCTTAAAATGTTCCAGAGTTGGAAAGTCAACTCTACTGAACAAATGTATAGTCCTTTATTAGAAAACATAATTTCCGTATTAATCAACCATATATTGCACAAACTTTATTTCCTCTTAATACAATTTGTTACTTTTTCTCTTAAGATAATTTATTATAATTTTTAACTCTGAACATATTGATGTTCTTTGAGGATTGGTTTTGATTCTGGTTCCTAAGATAGAATCTCTTGCTTATCTCAAGAATAAATAGACATGCTCTGTTAGTTGCTGTCTACTTTGCCATTATTTCTTGATAGCTTGTCATTATTCTTGCTGGTGACCCTTGGTTTATGGTTTATGCAAACTAAGATTACAACAGAAGGGAGTACTTTTCTTCTGAAAGAGCAGAAGTATCTTGCTGAACAAACTGCTTTTAAAACAACTTCTATGTACTTGTGCCAGTATATAGACAGTAATTCTGCTAGTGCCAAGCAGAAAATGCACATCTGTTATGAAATGAATTGCACTTACAGGTAACCTTGACATCGCAAAACATTTCTTACTCCATTCAGAGATTCTGGTCAGTGTTCTTCAATAATCAGAAATTTGTAATGAAGTCTATTCTTTTTTTTTTTTTTTTTTCTCAAATTAAAAGTAATTTAGGTACTCTTAATGAAACCACATAAGCTACCTATACTTCCTTGACAAGGCAGGTGATGACGCTAGTCCCTGCTGTCATCTAGGTTTCCAAATACTTTCCTCTATTAGACAGTTTGCAATTACTTGCCGTTTGGCCAGACTATTTGAGCTGATATTTCCCATCTCCTTTCTGTAGTAAAATTTCAGTTAAAATGCCCAACCACTTCTGTGAAAAAGGCAATGGAGAATAACATATTTTATGATATTAAATGAATTCCATTAACCTGTGTTTGGACAGCTCAGTCCTGTGCTAACAGAAAAAGTTTGAAATTTGGCTAGAACAAGTCCTTTGTGTGAGGGACATAGTCTTCCTCTTTACAGGATTTGTAAAGGACCCACCCAGGAGTTGTAACATGTACTGTGCTCATGTGAGTATCAAGCAACGTGTGCAACGTCAGCTACCTGTGAGCAGTATTTATTTGAGGCACGGTGGGCTGATGGATGAAAGTAACAGGCTCTGAAAAGTTCACTGAGATTCAACCTGGATAAATCATGGCATTTCACTTTCTGTGGGAGTCAGCCACTGTAAAAGAACATTTGTCTCAAGCCTATAAGCTGCTTTGTTTTAGGCATGTAGAAGTCTTTCGTGGCTATCTTAGTCCTTTCAGTCATCTCATTGGCAATTACAAATGACCATCATTTTTCTGTTTTTATTTCTTGTTTATATTTTCTCTTGTCTGCCATAAATTTAAGTTAAAAGATATTCTTGAAACTTTCTCATGAGAAGCTAAAATCCTTGATATATTTTTAAATACATAATGCTATTATGAAGAAATTAGTAATTACAAATTTAAACACATTTTACCACACCTGTAACAAATTGAGGCCTTTTGAAGGTAGGGAAAATATAGTGAGGAAAGCAATAACTTCAATGATTAAGGTTTAAAATGCTCCTTTTCCACATTCTTCATTTTCATGCTCCATTTTCATTGTTTAAATTCCTCGTACGTATGACAAATATATTAGTGTAATTAGAGAGTAACTATAACAAAATACTTTGTAGTGTTCTTGATATTACAACAGGGAAGGTGATAAAAAGTCTGAGATAAATAGAAAAAATACACATATTTGCTTGATATTGCGAAATAAATCCTAGACCTTCTTTTTTATCCAGTTACTAATACAATCAAAATCCATTGTATTAACAATCTTACTACCTGGATTTTATTATGACAGAGATGTTGATATGGGTGGAGGTTGTATAAGAAAAGCAAAACCAAGTATGCTATATCTGTATCAGTTGCTACCATTAGAAACAGGTCTCTACTTTTGTCTTCCCTGAGATACGGAAGGATGACTTTTGGCAAATTTTCCATAATTATCTGTAGATTTTAATATTGGTGTCCTAGAATATGTCATTCCAAAAAAAGTGCTTATTTACTACTTTAGTTCTTACAGACAAGAAGTACCTTTCTTTGGTATTTCAGTGTTTTTCAGTGCTATTACAGCAGATTTAATCTTCTATTCTAATCCATGGTCTCTATGTCAGCAGTACGACATACACATAACTGTTATCTGCTTTTACACATAAAGGGGCTAGATTCTTATTTTGACTACAGTAGTATTTGTTCTCTGTAACTTTTGGTTGTGGTGAGTAGAAATTAAAACACTTTGGCCACCAATTCCTGAAGTATCGCAACAAATCTTTGCTTGGGCTCTCTCAATGGAAGGTGTGAGTGGAATAAGATTCTTTACAGCATGAGACTGCAGTCTGACTCTGAACTGCTGTGAATCAGCAAACCATGTGCTAAATTCCTTTAATTTGGTAAATGCAAGGTAAGTTCATATAAGTTCATCATTTCTACTAGTAGCCTCAGTAAGTCTTTTATTTTTCTTAAAATTCTTCACATCTAAGTATTTGTAGAAAAACACATTTTTAAAAACAAGGCTTTCTGCTTGAATATATTTCTGTTCTTTTCTCTGATTTAAGTCTGAATTATATTTCTAGTATCTCACATTTTGTCATTATCCACAGAGGTGTACATCTTGTAAAATGCAGTTAGAAAAATTATAGCACAATAAGTTTAGATTATCATTGAAAAGCTGAGACTACTTGTACATCTGTATCTTGACAGAAATAAACAAGCAAGCAATTGGTAATATTATCATTATATTCTCTATTTAAACATACAAAGAGAAAAACCTAGGTCTCTGCTTATGTTATTCTGCTTCTTTCCTTTTCTCTGTTGTGTACCAAATAATAGAAAGAGTATCCCATCAAAAACTGTAATCAAAATAACTCTTACTTGCAAGTGCTTTCAGCAGTTAATATCCTTATTTTGCAATTCATTTGCTTAAAGATTATCAATGAAGGATAATGCATATCCATATATAACGAGCTTAGCAATTCCTTTATCAAGTTATCCTTGCTTAACTTGTTAAATCCTTTTTTTTTTTTTTTTTCCCCTCTTTATGAGAAAACCTTTCCCCAGAAACCAAAGTAGGCCATTTCATTTAGTTTACCACACTAATCATGCTGGGTGTTATGGAGAAATTATTTCAGAATCCTTTCACCACAGTAAATGAGTTGGAGCCTGACTCCTGACTTGTTCTGTGTAATACAGGCACTGAGCCAGCAAAACAGCTTCTGTGAGAATGAACCCTTATCAACTTTCAGTAGCTGAAATCCAATTTTGTGCTGACCTCTTTTCCTTTTTAAATTAAAAAAAAAACCCTAAATGTAAAAAACCCGTGCAAATTGCTATCAGCTAGTGTTTATTACCAAATGGTATTAAATCCAAAGGTGGTGGTTATTTATATTAAGGTTAGGTGTTAGGTGGTGACACTAGTGAAAATCATGGCCTAGTTGTTCTAGGCCCAAACACGTACTGCAAATCAGTCCCTGCTGTGAAAAAGTTCAAATGATCCTACGTGGCAAGTTTTACTGACCTTTGCCTTCAGTTCAAATCACAATCCTACAAAAGCATACGCACGTACTTAACCCCCAGCACTGTGATCACTTCTGTTCAAAATCCGTAAGGGTGAAAGAGGAATCAGGGGAAATGACTTGTCCTGTGCCTTAAAGCTGATTAATGTTGATGTGGAAATGCATTCCAGCATTTCTGAGTTCTCTTTAATGTTCTGGCCACTAAAGGATTCTGCCTTGATAAATGTTATTGATCAATCATTATTGTACAATGTTTCTTTTAGTATAACAGTTTTCTTAATATTTTATACATGTTTTTTAATTTTGTTTTGCTCACTCTCTTTTTGAAATGCTGGGCAGATATATTTCTTTTGAGCCTAATCCTTCAAGGTGCCGAGAGAGCATAACTCCTATCGTTATCAATAATTTCTTCATTATTTGATTTTTAAGCAGCTCTGGAATAGTCTGTGCATTCTTAGGAAAATAATTCAACTGTCTTTATGGGGACAACTCACTAGCAACCTTCCCCCAAATTATAATACTTCAATTAGCTATCAGTGTCCTGCATTGAACTATAGATCTCAAATGTAAGCAATCACCACAGTCAGATAATGATGGTACAAAATTGTGGTTTGGTTACTAAACTACTTCTCCAGCAACTTCAAGCTTGAAGTTCACCACAGTCTTCCCATTTTATAGGAACACTCAAATTCTAGTGGCACTGCTATGAAAGGACCTTTATGCTACTAGCAGTACCTTTAAAACAGGCAGCCACTTCCTAAGGTGTTATTCAAATGTTATTAAATAAACAAACTTCCAGCTATTGAACAAAATGATACCATGAAGAATGTATAAAACATTATATTACACACAGCCTGTCTAAAGAAATGTGATAAACTGAAGTTTGCCTTTTATGAAAAGGAAACAGTAAAGCAAACAAACAAACAAAAAAACCCAGAATGCCTTCTGCAACATGGGTAAGACCTCCATGTTCCAGGATTTCTCCAGGGCTCCCCAAAACCTGAAAAGGAATTAGCTGATTAAGATCTTCCAACAGAAAGAACACTGAGTCTTTATTACATCACGTCTTGGAGCAATTAGAGGGAATGCTGTCCTTCTCACATGTCTATAATAAGGCTGGGTATAGATTTCAGTATTCTGTCTTGGAAGACTTGAACACCAGGTAGATTCACTAGCTGAGTGGCTTGAGAGGCTGGGTAGAAAAATAAAAATATGATTACAACTCTGGGTATGATATATTAAAATAATTAATAATGAAATTAAAATTTTATTCATATAAATGGTGACAAAGAGATTTTTGATTGACTTTTCCTGTATGTATTTAAACATTGTATGAGAAGGTGTAAGGAAATGTTGACAGAGGTCTACCTGTACTAAGACTCACAGCAAAGTATTTATTTAAACTTACTTTAATTTATGGTAGAGGAAGGGAGAGCAGGAAAAGGAAGAGAGAAGACTTGACACCTTGGGTCAATTTTTGTTTCTTCAGGGGTGGCCCAACAAAGCAATAGATGTCGACATTTTCAGTGGAAAAAAAAATAGTCTTCTGTGTAAGTGGGAGACAAGTGGGAGGAAATGAAAGCTAAAAAAAAAGAAGTACTTGGAATACCCTCATGGGACTGAACGAATTGAAAGAAGCCATTCAGATGGCTAGGGATGTGAATTTAGATGAGCTCTGTTCTGTTTGTGAACTCCAACATAGCTACAGACATGCTGAAGAAAACAAAATAAAAATGAATATTAAACATTAATTTAGGTTGAAACATAATAGGTACATCCACAAGCAACGTCAGCCTTTACAGACCAAAAAGGATTATGCACTACAAATAGCTTACACACCTGATAGCTAGTGGGAAACCATTGCTTCCTACCATTGATCTTCTGAGAGGGATGCCCCTATTCAGCCCCAAAATGGAAGAACACCTATTTAATTTTCAGAAATATTTTGGTATCATAAAAATGCATTCATCACCTGTCTATCCCCAGATTTCCAATTCCATTATTTATATCAAATATTCACTTTTAAAACACAGTGGTAGTAAATAAGAGCGTACAGGTTTAAATAAGAAAGAAAAAAAACAACCAAAAAACCCAAAACCTAATATTTTACTTTATTGCTTGATGTGGGCTGGAGCAGTTTTGTCAGGTGTATTATGAATGTTAACAAACTCATCAAGATGTCATGTCAGTATTTCTTACGTTCTGCCCTTTTACACGTGTAGTTGCAACATGTTAAGCTCCAGGATCATACATATTTCTGACCTAACTCCTCAGTCACCAGTGAGGTTAAAGCAAAGGTGTACGCTACCCAAAGACTTCAGCATGACAATGCCCTCATGAGAGGCTTATATATAAAATATTTAAAATAGGTTGTGCTGAGGTAAAACAGAAGGTGCATTAGGAGATAGCTCCGCAATGGAATGAATTTCCAGTGGAGTCTTTGGGATCTATGCCAGCACTATCACTGTTCAGCATGTTCACAGATGTCTGGGAAAGGAGAGGAAAGAGAACAAAACAAGACAAAAATGTTCTTATGAAATAAAATTGTTCCACTGTATGAAACCTAGATCATGCTTACATCCTGTTAAATGCAGGCAGCTCCTTTTGCAAAGGATAGTGAAACTAAGAAGTGCAAGAGAGGTGCCAACAAGAATGAAAAATTTGGTCAATAGTTTCTGCTGGAGAAAGGTGCAATTGATTAAAGCTCTCCCACCCAGGGAAAACATGATTGAGAAGAATACGTAAAGGTATAAGGAACTAAATATATTGAGAGGGTAGATCAGGAACAAGTATTCACTATTGCTTATATAAAAAAATACACGTTAGGCAAAAGTGTTAAAACAAGAATTACTTTTTTGCACAGCATGTAATTTGTTTACAGAAGTCACTAGCCCTGGACGTTGAGGGTGCTGGAAGTAAAGAGTGGTTCATAAAGGAAGTAAACTACTCTGGGGCTCCTGTGAGCAGAGATGCAGTCTTCCAGAATAAGGGAGGTCTTCCCCTGGCAGGACTCTTTCCTTACATGCTTTCCTTGAGCACCTGCTCCTGGCCACTGTTGAAGGAGACCCTGCTGAAACAGCCTCTTTGGTCAGAGCCAGCATAGGGGAGTTATTAGCTGAGTACCTACAGTTACAGGGGAAGATTAATGATTGCTAAATTGTTCTCTAAAACGTTTTGGTTTTAATAAATGACAAAGTAAAATGGGAGCACTCTTCAGTGACATTAGGCAGTCTCCTAGGAGTAAATTTTGAGGTAAGACACACCAAATTGTGCAGAGAAGCTCTACTCACAATTCAGAAGCAAACACTACGTCTTACATGCAAACTCACCATAAGAAATCGTACATCTTGCTACCTGGTACTTCATGACCATTTATACTAGAACATAAAAATGTTTGTAAGAAATGCTGTGGTTTGGCCTGTTTCGTGCTCACTTACCTTTGTCATCTTCGTAACTTATATGGTTATAGTCTTTACTCTAGCCCTTCAGAACCATGAGATTGGGTAAAACATTCACATGACACTCAAAGTTCTTGAGGTTTTGACTTTCTGCACTCTAGGCCTTCTAGATTCACATCTCCAGCTCTTCTCCAGATCTGTAGGATTTTTTAAAAAAAGCAACTTTAAAATATAAATATTTAGTCCAGAATTGGACCAATTTGGGGGTGGGTTTCTCCCCCCAAAAAGTAAGAATTGTTTTATACACAGGAAAATTGTGAAACCTACCAGCAGCATTAAACTACAAATTTATATAATAGATATCCAGGTCTCTACAGAACAGTATGCTTGGAACAAAGATGCAGGTAGAAGTATGATCAGCTTACATCTTTTTCATGAGTCATTTCCCCTCTTAGTAAGTGGGCTTCTTCCCTAGAAAGACAAAAATGTTCTTGCTGAAAATGTCTACATTAATGGGACCTTTTACTATGTATAGTTATTTCCTAGTGTTAATCATATTATCCCAATCAGGGATGTTGAACATAGCCTGAATCTTTCCTCTGTCTTTCTGTAGCTCACTGTAGTTTTAGGTTTTGCTTTTCTAATACAAATCATAAGTTTATTGGACATATTCGGATGCTGGTGGCTGGAATAGATATACTGTAGGACTTTTCCAGAGTTCATATGGGTTGCACAGTTGGTAGCTACTCCTGGCATTTGACTTGTTGCCAGTGATGGTTTCTTCTGGTTTATTGTTTCTAAATCTCAGCAGAAATGGGGTTTATAGCATAGGAATCTGTTGCATAGATTAGGGAATCCTTTTACTTCAAGTTAATATAGAATTGTAAGTATGTGAGGTTATATTTTATGGAGAAAT